>NC_138137.1:55783408-55948147 GCF_964188305.1 Podarcis bocagei
GTGCTTCACTCAGGCCCTCAATGGAGGAGAAAGCTGTGCTTCACTCAGGCCCTCAATGGAGGAGAAAGCTGTGCTTCACTCAGGCCCTCAATGGAGGAGAAAGCTGTGCTTCACTCAGGCCCTCAATGGAGGGAAAGCTGTGCTTCACTCAGGCCCTCAATGGAGGGAAAAGCTGTGCTTCACTCAGGCCCTCAATGGAGGAAAAAGCTGTGCTTCACTCAGGCCCTCAATGGAGGAAAAAGCTGTGCTTCACTCAGGCCCTCAATGGAGGAGAAAGCTGTGCTTCACTCAGGCCCTCAATGGAGGAAAAAGCTGTGCTTCACTCAGGCCCTCAATGGAGGAGAAAGCTGTGCTTCACTCAGGCCCTCAATGGAGGAGAAAGCTGTGCTTCACTCAGGCCCTCAATGGAGGAAAAAGCTGTGCTTCACTCAGGCCCTCAATGGAGGAGAAAGCTGTGCTTCACTCAGGCCCTCAATGGAGGAGAAAGCTGTGCTTCACTCAGGCCCTCAATGGAAGAAAGCTGTGCTTCACTCAGGCCCTCAATGGAGGAGAAAGCTGTGCTTCACTCAGGCCCTCAATGGAGGAGAAAGCTGTGCTTCACTCAGGCCCTCAATGGAGGAGAAAGCTGTGCTTCACTCAGGCCCTCAATGGAGGAAAAAGCTGTGCTTCACTCAGGCCCTCAATGGAGGAGAAAGCTGTGCTTCACTCAGGCCCTCAATGGAGGAGAAAGCTGTGCTTCACTCAGGCCCTCAATGGAGGAGAAAGCTGTGCTTCACTCAGGCCCTCAATGGAGGAGAAAGCTGTGCTTCACTCAGGCCCTCAATGGAGGAAAAAGCTGTGCTTCACTCAGGCCCTCAATGGAGGAGAAAGCTGTGCTTCACTCAGGCCCTCAATGGAGGAAAAAGCTGTGCTTCACTCAGGCCCTCAATGGAGGGAAAAGCTGTGCTTCACTCAGGCCCTCAATGGAGGAAAAAGCTGTGCTTCACTCAGGCCCTCAATGGAGGAGAAAGCTGTGCTTCACTCAGGCCCTCAATGGAGGAGAAAGCTGTGCTTCACTCAGGCCCTCAATGGAGGAGAAAGCTGTGCTTCACTCAGGCCCTCAATGGAGGAAAAAGCTGTGCTTCACTCAGGCCCTCAATGGAGGAGAAAGCTGTGCTTCACTCAGGCCCTCAATGGAGGAGAAAGCTGTGCTTCACTCAGGCCCTCAATGGAGGAGAAAGCTGTGCTTCACTCAGGCCCTCAATGGAGGAGAAAGCTGTGCTTCACTCAGGCCCTCAATGGAGGAGAAAGCTGTGCTTCACTCAGGCCCTCAATGGAGGAAAAAGCTGTGCTTCACTCAGGCCCTCAATGGAGGAGAAAGCTGTGCTTCACTCAGGCCCTCAATGGAGGAAAAAGCTGTGCTTCACTCAGGCCCTCAATGGAGGAAAAAGCTGTGCTTCACTCAGGCCCTCAATGGAGGAGAAAGCTGTGCTTCACTCAGGCCCTCAATGGAGGAAAAAGCTGTGCTTCACTCAGGCCCTCAATGGAGGAGAAAGCTGTGCTTCACTCAGGCCCTCAATGGAGGAAAAAGCTGTGCTTCACTCAGGCCCTCAATGGAGGAGAAAGCTGTGCTTCACTCAGGCCCTCAATGGAGGAAAAGCTGTGCTTCACTCAGGCCCTCAATGGAGGAAAAGCTGTGCTTCACTCAGGCCCTCAATGGAGGAGAAAGCTGTGCTTCACTCAGGCCCTCAATGGAGGAGAAAGCTGTGCTTCACTCAGGCCCTCAATGGAGGAGAAAGCTGTGCTTCACTCAGGCCCTCAATGGAGGAGAAAGCTGTGCTTCACTCAGGCCCTCAATGGAGGAAAAAGCTGTGCTTCACTCAGGCCCTCAATGGAGGAGAAAGCTGTGCTTCACTCAGGCCCTCAATGGAGGAAAAAGCTGTGCTTCACTCAGGCCCTCAATGGAGGAAAAAGCTGTGCTTCACTCAGGCCCTCAATGGAGGAAAAAGCTGTGCTTCACTCAGGCCCTCAATGGAGGAAAAAGCTGTGCTTCACTCAGGCCCTCAATGGAGGAGAAAGCTGTGCTTCACTCAGGCCCTCAATGGAGGAGAAAGCTGTGCTTCACTCAGGCCCTCAATGGAGGAAAAGCTGTGCTTCACTCAGGCCCTCAATGGAGGAGAAAGCTGTGCTTCACTCAGGCCCTCAATGGAGGAGAAAGCTGTGCTTCACTCAGGCCCTCAATGGAGGAGAAAGCTGTGCTTCACTCAGGCCCTCAATGGAGGAGAAAGCTGTGCTTCACTCAGGCCCTCAATGGAGGAGAAAGCTGTGCTTCACTCAGGCCCTCAATGGAGGAGAAAGCTGTGCTTCACTCAGGCCCTCAATGGAGGGAAAGCTGTGCTTCACTCAGGCCCTCAATGGAGGAGAAAGCTGTGCTTCACTCAGGCCCTCAATGGAGGAGAAAGCTGTGCTTCACTCAGGCCCTCAATGGAGGAGAAAGCTGTGCTTCACTCAGGCCCTCAATGGAGGAAAAAGCTGTGCTTCACTCAGGCCCTCAATGGAGGAGAAAGCTGTGCTTCACTCAGGCCCTCAATGGAGGAAAAAGCTGTGCTTCACTCAGGCCCTCAATGGAGGAAAAAGCTGTGCTTCACTCAGGCCCTCAATGGAGGAGAAAGCTGTGCTTCACTCAGGCCCTCAATGGAGGAAAAAGCTGTGCTTCACTCAGGCCCTCAATGGAGGAGAAAGCTGTGCTTCACTCAGGCCCTCAATGGAGGAAAAAGCTGTGCTTCACTCAGGCCCTCAATGGAGGAGAAAGCTGTGCTTCACTCAGGCCCTCAATGGAGGGAAAAGCTGTGCTTCACTCAGGCCCTCAATGGAGGAGAAAGCTGTGCTTCACTCAGGCCCTCAATGGAGGAAAAAGCTGTGCTTCACTCAGGCCCTCAATGGAGGAAAAAGCTGTGCTTCACTCAGGCCCTCAATGGAGGAGAAAGCTGTGCTTCACTCAGGCCCTCAATGGAGGAAAAAGCTGTGCTTCACTCAGGCCCTCAATGGAGGAGAAAGCTGTGCTTCACTCAGGCCCTCAATGGAGGAAAAAGCTGTGCTTCACTCAGGCCCTCAATGGAGGAGAAAGCTGTGCTTCACTCAGGCCCTCAATGGAGGGAAAAGCTGTGCTTCACTCAGGCCCTCAATGGAGGAAAAAGCTGTGCTTCACTCAGGCCCTCAATGGAGGAGAAAGCTGTGCTTCACTCAGGCCCTCAATGGAGGAAAAAGCTGTGCTTCACTCAGGCCCTCAATGGAGGAGAAAGCTGTGCTTCACTCAGGCCCTCAATGGAGGAGAAAGCTGTGCTTCACTCAGGCCCTCAATGGAGGAAAAAGCTGTGCTTCACTCAGGCCCTCAATGGAGGAGAAAGCTGTGCTTCACTCAGGCCCTCAATGGAGGGAAAAGCTGTGCTTCACTCAGGCCCTCAATGGAGGAGAAAGCTGTGCTTCACTCAGGCCCTCAATGGAGGAGAAAGCTGTGCTTCACTCAGGCCCTCAATGGAGGAAAAAGCTGTGCTTCACTCAGGCCCTCAATGGAGGAGAAAGCTGTGCTTCACTCAGGCCCTCAATGGAGGAAAAAGCTGTGCTTCACTCAGGCCCTCAATGGAGGAGAAAGCTGTGCTTCACTCAGGCCCTCAATGGAGGAGAAAGCTGTGCTTCACTCAGGCCCTCAATGGAGGAGAAAGCTGTGCTTCACTCAGGCCCTCAATGGAGGAGAAAGCTGTGCTTCACTCAGGCCCTCAATGGAGGAGAAAGCTGTGCTTCACTCAGGCCCTCAATGGAGGGAAAAGCTGTGCTTCACTCAGGCCCTCAATGGAGGAGAAAGCTGTGCTTCACTCAGGCCCTCAATGGAGGAGAAAGCTGTGCTTCACTCAGGCCCTCAATGGAGGGGAAAGCTGTGCTTCACTCAGGCCCTCAATGGAGGAAAAAGCTGTGCTTCACTCAGGCCCTCAATGGAGGAGAAAGCTGTGCTTCACTCAGGCCCTCAATGGAGGGGAAAGCTGTGCTTCACTCAGGCCCTCAATGGAGGAGAAAGCTGTGCTTCACTCAGGCCCTCAATGGAGGAAAAAGCTGTGCTTCACTCAGGCCCTCAATGGAGGAGAAAGCTGTGCTTCACTCAGGCCCTCAATGGAGGAAAAAGCTGTGCTTCACTCAGGCCCTCAATGGAGGAAAAGCTGTGCTTCACTCAGGCCCTCAATGGAGGAGAAAGCTGTGCTTCACTCAGGCCCTCAATGGAGGGGAAAGCTGTGCTTCACTCAGGCCCTCAATGGAGGGGAAAGCTGTGCTTCACTCAGGCCCTCAATGGAGGAAAAAGCTGTGCTTCACTCAGGCCCTCAATGGAGGAGAAAGCTGTGCTTCACTCAGGCCCTCAATGGAGGGGAAAGCTGTGCTTCACTCAGGCCCTCAATGGAGGGGAAAGCTGTGCTTCACTCAGGCCCTCAATGGAGGAAAAAGCTGTGCTTCACTCAGGCCCTCAATGGAGGAGAAAGCTGTGCTTCACTCAGGCCCTCAATGGAGGAAAAAGCTGTGCTTCACTCAGGCCCTCAATGGAGGAGAAAGCTGTGCTTCACTCAGGCCCTCAATGGAGGAAAAAGCTGTGCTTCACTCAGGCCCTCAATGGAGGAGAAAGCTGTGCTTCACTCAGGCCCTCAATGGAGGAGAAAGCTGTGCTTCACTCAGGCCCTCAATGGAGGAGAAAGCTGTGCTTCACTCAGGCCCTCAATGGAGGAGAAAGCTGTGCTTCACTCAGGCCCTCAATGGAGGAAAAAGCTGTGCTTCACTCAGGCCCTCAATGGAGGGAAAAGCTGTGCTTCACTCAGGCCCTCAATGGAGGAAAAGCTGTGCTTCACTCAGGCCCTCAATGGAGGAAAAAGCTGTGCTTCACTCAGGCCCTCAATGGAGGAAAAAGCTGTGCTTCACTCAGGCCCTCAATGGAGGAAAAAGCTGTGCTTCACTCAGGCCCTCAATGGAGGAGAAAGCTGTGCTTCACTCAGGCCCTCAATGGAGGAAAAAGCTGTGCTTCACTCAGGCCCTCAATGGAGGGAAAAGCTGTGCTTCACTCAGGCCCTCAATGGAGGAAAAAGCTGTGCTTCACTCAGGCCCTCAATGGAGGAGAAAGCTGTGCTTCACTCAGGCCCTCAATGGAGGGGAAAGCTGTGCTTCACTCAGGCCCTCAATGGAGGAAAAAGCTGTGCTTCACTCAGGCCCTCAATGGAGGAGAAAGCTGTGCTTCACTCAGGCCCTCAATGGAGGGGAAAGCTGTGCTTCACTCAGGCCCTCAATGGAGGGAAAAGCTGTGCTTCACTCAGGCCCTCAATGGAGGAGAAAGCTGTGTTTCACTCAGGCCCTCAATGGAGGAAAAAGCTGTGCTTCACTCAGGCCCTCAATGGAGGAAAAAGCTGTGCTTCACTCAGGCCCTCAATGGAGGAGAAAGCTGTGCTTCACTCAGGCCCTCAATGGAGGAGAAAGCTGTGCTTCACTCAGGCCCTCAATGGAGGAAAAAGCTGTGCTTCACTCAGGCCCTCAATGGAGGAGAAAGCTGTGCTTCACTCAGGCCCTCAATGGAGGGGAAAGCTGTGCTTCACTCAGGCCCTCAATGGAGGAGAAAGCTGTGCTTCACTCAGGCCCTCAATGGAGGAGAAAGCTGTGCTTCACTCAGGCCCTCAATGGAGGAGAAAGCTGTGCTTCACTCAGGCCCTCAATGGAGGAAAAAGCTGTGCTTCACTCAGGCCCTCAATGGAGGAGAAAGCTGTGCTTCACTCAGGCCCTCAATGGAGGAAAAAGCTGTGCTTCACTCAGGCCCTCAATGGAGGAAAAAGCTGTGCTTCACTCAGGCCCTCAATGGAGGAGAAAGCTGTGCTTCACTCAGGCCCTCAATGGAGGAAAAAGCTGTGCTTCACTCAGGCCCTCAATGGAGGAGAAAGCTGTGCTTCACTCAGGCCCTCAATGGAGGAAAAAGCTGTGCTTCACTCAGGCCCTCAATGGAGGAGAAAGCTGTGCTTCACTCAGGCCCTCAATGGAGGGAAAAGCTGTGCTTCACTCAGGCCCTCAATGGAGGAAAAAGCTGTGCTTCACTCAGGCCCTCAATGGAGGAGAAAGCTGTGCTTCACTCAGGCCCTCAATGGAGGAAAAAGCTGTGCTTCACTCAGGCCCTCAATGGAGGAGAAAGCTGTGCTTCACTCAGGCCCTCAATGGAGGAAAAAGCTGTGCTTCACTCAGGCCCTCAATGGAGGAGAAAGCTGTGCTTCACTCAGGCCCTCAATGGAGGAAAAAGCTGTGCTTCACTCAGGCCCTCAATGGAGGAGAAAGCTGTGCTTCACTCAGGCCCTCAATGGAGGAAAAAGCTGTGCTTCACTCAGGCCCTCAATGGAGGAGAAAGCTGTGCTTCACTCAGGCCCTCAATGGAGGAGAAAGCTGTGCTTCACTCAGGCCCTCAATGGAGGAAAAAGCTGTGCTTCACTCAGGCCCTCAATGGAGGAGAAAGCTGTGCTTCACTCAGGCCCTCAATGGAGGGGAAAGCTGTGCTTCACTCAGGCCCTCAATGGAGGAGAAAGCTGTGCTTCACTCAGGCCCTCAATGGAGGAGAAAGCTGTGCTTCACTCAGGCCCTCAATGGAGGAGAAAGCTGTGCTTCACTCAGGCCCTCAATGGAGGAAAAAGCTGTGCTTCACTCAGGCCCTCAATGGAGGAGAAAGCTGTGCTTCACTCAGGCCCTCAATGGAGGAAAAAGCTGTGCTTCACTCAGGCCCTCAATGGAGGAAAAAGCTGTGCTTCACTCAGGCCCTCAATGGAGGAGAAAGCTGTGCTTCACTCAGGCCCTCAATGGAGGAAAAAGCTGTGCTTCACTCAGGCCCTCAATGGAGGAGAAAGCTGTGCTTCACTCAGGCCCTCAATGGAGGAAAAAGCTGTGCTTCACTCAGGCCCTCAATGGAGGAGAAAGCTGTGCTTCACTCAGGCCCTCAATGGAGGAAAAGCTGTGCTTCACTCAGGCCCTCAATGGAGGAAAAAGCTGTGCTTCACTCAGGCCCTCAATGGAGGAGAAAGCTGTGCTTCACTCAGGCCCTCAATGGAGGAAAAAGCTGTGCTTCACTCAGGCCCTCAATGGAGGAGAAAGCTGTGCTTCACTCAGGCCCTCAATGGAGGAAAAAGCTGTGCTTCACTCAGGCCCTCAATGGAGGAGAAAGCTGTGCTTCACTCAGGCCCTCAATGGAGGAAAAAGCTGTGCTTCACTCAGGCCCTCAATGGAGGAGAAAGCTGTGCTTCACTCAGGCCCTCAATGGAGGGGAAAGCTGTGCTTCACTCAGGCCCTCAATGGAGGGGAAAGCTGTGCTTCACTCAGGCCCTCAATGGAGGAAAAAGCTGTGCTTCACTCAGGCCCTCAATGGAGGGAAAAGCTGTGCTTCACTCAGGCCCTCAATGGAGGGGAAAGCTGTGCTTCACTCAGGCCCTCAATGGAGGGAAAAGCTGTGCTTCACTCAGGCCCTCAATGGAGGGGAAAGCTGTGCTTCACTCAGGCCCTCAATGGAGGAAAAAGCTGTGCTTCACTCAGGCCCTCAATGGAGGAGAAAGCTGTGCTTCACTCAGGCCCTCAATGGAGGGGAAAGCTGTGCTTCACTCAGGCCCTCAATGGAGGGGAAAGCTGTGCTTCACTCAGGCCCTCAATGGAGGAAAAAGCTGTGCTTCACTCAGGCCCTCAATGGAGGAAAAAGCTGTGCTTCACTCAGGCCCTCAATGGAGGAAAAAGCTGTGCTTCACTCAGGCCCTCAATGGAGGGGAAAGCTGTGCTTCACTCAGGCCCTCAATGGAGGAAAAAGCTGTGCTTCACTCAGGCCCTCAATGGAGGAGAAAGCTGTGTTTCACTCAGGCCCTCAATGGAGGAGAAAGCTGTGCTTCACTCAGGCCCTCAATGGAGGAGAAAGCTGTGCTTCACTCAGGCCCTCAATGGAGGAGAAAGCTGTGCTTCACTCAGGCCCTCAATGGAGGGGAAAGCTGTGCTTCACTCAGGCCCTCAATGGAGGAAAAAGCTGTGCTTCACTCAGGCCCTCAATGGAGGGAAAAGCTGTGCTTCACTCAGGCCCTCAATGGAGGAAAAAGCTGTGCTTCACTCAGGCCCTCAATGGAGGAGAAAGCTGTGCTTCACTCAGGCCCTCAATGGAGGAAAAAGCTGTGCTTCACTCAGGCCCTCAATGGAGGAAAAAGCTGTGCTTCACTCAGGCCCTCAATGGAGGGGAAAGCTGTGCTTCACTCAGGCCCTCAATGGAGGGAAAAGCTGTGCTTCACTCAGGCCCTCAATGGAGGGAAAAGCTGTGCTTCACTCAGGCCCTCAATGGAGGGGAAAGCTGTGCTTCACTCAGGCCCTCAATGGAGGAGAAAGCTGTGCTTCACTCAGGCCCTCAATGGAGGAAAAAGCTGTGCTTCACTCAGGCCCTCAATGGAGGAAAAAGCTGTGCTTCACTCAGGCCCTCAATGGAGGAGAAAGCTGTGTTTCACTCAGGCCCTCAATGGAGGAGAAAGCTGTGCTTCACTCAGGCCCTCAATGGAGGAGAAAGCTGTGCTTCACTCAGGCCCTCAATGGAGGAGAAAGCTGTGCTTCACTCAGGCCCTCAATGGAGGGGAAAGCTGTGCTTCACTCAGGCCCTCAATGGAGGAAAAAGCTGTGCTTCACTCAGGCCCTCAATGGAGGGAAAAGCTGTGCTTCACTCAGGCCCTCAATGGAGGGGAAAGCTGTGCTTCACTCAGGCCCTCAATGGAGGGAAAAGCTGTGCTTCACTCAGGCCCTCAATGGAGGGGAAAGCTGTGTTTCACTCAGGCCCTAAATGGAGGGAAAAGCTGTGCTTCACTCAGGCCCTCAATGGAGGAAAAAGCTGTGCTTCACTCAGGCCCTCAATGGAGGAGAAAGCTGTGCTTCACTCAGGCCCTCAATGGAGGGGAAAGCTGTGCTTCACTCAGGCCCTCAATGGAGGGAAAAGCTGTGCTTCACTCAGGCCCTCAATGGAGGAAAAAGCTGTGCTTCACTCAGGCCCTCAATGGAGGAAAAAGCTGTGCTTCACTCAGGCCCTGCTTGTGAACTGCCTATTGGGGTATCTATTCTCCTGTGAGAACAGGAGGCTGGACTGTATGGACCACTGGCCTGATCCAGCCGGCTGCTCTTATCACAGAAGGATCATAGAATCACCAAGTCAGAAGGGACCACAACGGTCATCCAGCTCAACCCCCTGCAATGAAGGGATCTTTTGCCCCACGTGGGGCTCGAACCCATGACTCATAAGATTAAGAGCCTAATAATAATAATAATAATAATAATAATAATAATAATAATAATAATAATAGTAATAATAATAATAATAATAATAATAATAATAATAATTATTATTTATCATTTATACCCCGCCCATCTGGCTGGGCTTCCCCAGCCACTCTGGGCGGCTTCCAAAAGAATATTAAAATACTATAATACATCAAACATTAAAAGCTTCCCTAAACAGGGCTGCCTTCAGATGTCTTCTAAAAGTCTGGTAGTTGTTCTTCTCTTTGACATCCGATGGGAGGGCGTTCCACAGGGCGGGTGCCACTACCGAGAAGGCCCTCTGCCTGGTTCCCTGTAACTTGGCTTCTCGCAGTGAGGGAACCGCCAGAAGGCCCTTGGCGCTGGACCTCAGTGTCCGGATAGAACGATGGGGGTGGAGACGCTCCTTCAGATATACTGGACCAAGGCCGTTTAGGGCTTTAAAGGTCAGCACCAACACTTTGAATTGTGCTTGGAAACGTACTGGGAGCTTTACTGACTGAGCTATCATGTTCTTATCAAAAGTCGTGCTGCAGAGGAGAGCAAGGAAAAGTCAGAGTTTCCCCTGCAAAATAACTACTCATTCTTTCCCTTGCAGAATATTAGCATTTCTATTTATACGGAGTCAGCTATGTGCTGGTAGGGACGCGGGTGACGCTGTGGATTAAACCACAGAGCCTAGAACTTGCTGATCAGAAGGTTGGCGGGTCAAATCCCTGCGATGGGGTGAGCTCCCGTTGCTCGGTCCCTGCTCCTGCCAACCTAGCAGTTCGAAAGCACGTCAAAGTGCAAGTAGATAAATAGGTACCACTCCGGCAGAAAGGTAAACGGTGTTTCCGTGCACTGCTCTGGTTCGCCAGAAGCGGCTTAGTCATGCTGGCCACATGACCCGGAAGCTGTACGCCGGCTCCCTCGGCCAATAAAGTGAGATGAGCACCGCAACCCCAGAGTCGGTCATGACTGGACCTAATGGTCAGGGGTCCCTTTATCTTTACCTATGTGCTGGTAGGGCGCTTACTCTTAGGCCCCATCCACACCATGTTTTTAAAGTGGTGCTGTACCACTTTAAAATGACATGGCTTCTCCCCCCCTCCCCAAATAGTAATATTTCTGGGAACTGTAGTTTAAGGGTGCTGAGAGTTTGTTAGGAGACCTCCATTCTGCCACAGAGAGCTACAATTTCCAGAATGGTTGAACAATCAATACCTCTTCCCAGGGAATTGTAGCTCTGTGAGGGGAACAGGAGTCTCCTAAGAACGCTCAGCAGCACCCTTAATAAACTACAGCTCCCAGGATTATTTTGAGGAAGCTGTGACTGTTTAAAGTGATATCACAGTGCTTTCAGTGCATGGCGCAGATGTGGCTAAAATTAAACACAGTGGAAACAGAGAGAACAGTAAAGCAATGGAAAAGGGGATAAACAGGGAAAGAACATGCATTTATTTCAGTTACACGGACTAATTAATATGTGCGGTTACAGAAGGCATAACTACAGAAACAGGCTGAGAAGTTGCTAACTCTAATAGGTTTGTGGACGGTGTACGTGAACACACAACACACAGAATAGATCTGAATCCTACACACAGCATCATACACTCAGATCACACTTCTTGTTGTTGTTATGTATTTATGTGCACTCCACCTTTTCCTCTGACAGGGATCCAAGGCAGCTTACAGATAAAAATAAGAACAACTAAAAACAGTTTAAAAACAGTTTTAAAAATGAACGTTGATAGAGCTAAAACAGTGTGTGTATGTGTGTGGTGTGTGTGTGTATGTGTGTGTGTGTGTAGTTTTAGCTCTATCAATGTTCATATATATAAATTTGCACACATTTAAAACATCACCCACACGTTGGATATGCTGTAGTCATTTGCACACGCAGAAATCACATATTACACGTTAACAGTTTCATGTATCACACTCCAGGTTCATCTATGGCAGAATACACTGCCAAGCATCATTAAATATTGCATTTTCCTATCATGGATGTGCATGCCTTCATCCGAGTGTGCATTTGACCCACACATACACACACAGAAGGATGCTCTCAAACATAGTGGGTGGCCATCCTCCTCCCTCCATCTCACATTTCCTTTATTGTACCCAAGGAGCACCATTCAGATTTGCAGCACCAGCCCCTCCTGTTCACTCAGACCCGAATCTCCCTGTGTCCCAGGAGAGCGCGCCAGCCTCGGGCGCCTGGAAGAAGCCCCTTGGTTTCAAAGGAGATCGGTAAGCGAAGGCTTAACTCTCTTCGACGAAATGCTTCGACATCTCTCTCTCTCTCTCTCTCTCTCTCTCTCTCTCTCTCACACACACACACACACACACACACACACACACACACACACACACACCCATTGCGCGATGCACGCGCGGCTACACAAAGGATGCTCTGCGCTGCCCTCTCACTCCCAGCTCGCCTCCCGCCCCCTTCTCAAGCTGGGCTCGGTTTCCCTAGCCAGAATTTCACGGAGGGAAAAACCACGCGCTCAGACGTGTTAGGGGGAGCCTTTCTCGCGTGGACCACCACCCTGTCCTTCCACTGTCTCCATCGCGTTCCAGACGCATCTCAGTGAAAGAGCATGTGCTTTGCACGCTGGTACAATTCCAGGTTCAGTCCTCGTTGGCGTCTCCAGCTAAGCACGCCCGCCACCCCTCCTGCCAGTCAGTGTCGGCACCACTGAACTGTTGGGTCGATGGTCTGACTCAGCACGAGGCGGCTTCCTCTGTTGCTGAGAAAGATCGGTCCACTCACCTCTTTGGTCCTGTGCTGGCGGTCCTTTCTCCAGAGAGCATCCCAGGGTTAGAGGGGCGCGTGTGCGCGTGTCGGGGGGGGGGGGAGCGTTGCTGCGCAGGGAAACCCACTGGTGCGAGAGAGAGAGGAGGATTTTCAGTCTAGCAGCAGCTCAGCTGTAGATTTCGCCAGGCGAGGCGACAGGCTCGCTAACCTCCCTCCGCGCAACAGCAAGGCGCAATTGCGCAAAAGTGCCAAGCAATCCAAACTTTGCGCGCTTCGGGTGCGTCTTTCACCCGGAGCCTAACAACGCCAGCCAATCGTCCTACGGGGTGGGACTACGGAAAGGGTGGATCTACAGATCCACGGATCCTGAGCTGAAGATCTGAGGAGGGGGGCGGAGGAGCTAGACTTGGAGACACTCCCCCCCGTCCCAATCCGACAAGGGGGTTGTTCTGCTTTCTGTCCGAGCAAAATATTTGAGCTGATTAATTACTGGGAAAGTGGGGATTTTCCTTCGTTCTAACCTTGATCCCTGTTGAATCTATGGAGAGCACGTGTCTGAGAGCGGAGGGAGGAGGTGCGAGCAGCTATCCGTTCTCCCTGCCTGTACCCCCCACCCCGGGTTAAAGTTTTCAGAGTTTTGCCCTTATAAAGACTTAGCTGCAAGGAGACGTTTCTAGGCATTTCGGGGTTTTCCTCCCCTCCCTCTCTCTCTAAGCAAAGGAGACGCATCTAAGGTCTGGCAGGATTTATTTGCACCGAAGAAATCGCTCAAGATTACCATTCCCTCTCCTGGGAGGGGCTACTAAAACAGAAGCGACTGCAGCTGGGTTAGAGGATAGGGGTAACAAAACGAAAGAACAGCCACCTGGGCAGGTAACAACAGGTGCTTCCCTAGGGACTCCTCACAGTAACAGATTCCACTCCATGAAAGAGAGCAAGGCCTTTGAACTATTGGTGCTGCCTTTAGAAACATCCTAGAAACATTAGGAT
Source organism: Podarcis bocagei (assembly GCF_964188305.1). Classification (NCBI taxonomy): domain Eukaryota; kingdom Metazoa; phylum Chordata; class Lepidosauria; order Squamata; family Lacertidae; genus Podarcis; species Podarcis bocagei. The sequence goes on from NC_138137.1 coordinate 55,796,445, forward strand.
CTCAGCCGTGTTCTTAACTAGAAAGGGGCATTTTGATCCTGTTGTTGTTTATTGATTTCACACATCGCTGTATACAGAAAGTCTCAAAGTGGCACTGTGGTCTAAACCACAGAGCCTAGGGCTTTCCAATCGGAAGGTCGGCAGTTCGAATCCCCGTGATGGGGTGAGCTCCCGTTGCTCGGTCCCTGCTCCTGCCAACCTAGCAGTTCGAAAACATGTCAAAGTGCAAGTAGATAAATAGGTACCGCTCCGGCGGTAAGGTAAAACGATATTTCCGTGTGCTGCTCTGGTTTGCCAGAAGTGGCTTAGTCATGCTGGCCACATGACCCAGAAAAACTGCAGACAAACACCAGCTCCCTCGGCCCATAGAGCAAGATGAGCGTGCAACCCCAGAGTCGTCCGCGATTGGACCTAATGGTCAGGGGTACTTTTACCTTTTACCTTTAAAATGCAAAATCAGGCGGAATGAATTAAAAAGCAAAGAACAGAACACAAGGAACAAAATTCCCTAAAGTGCACAGATGCTGTAAGAAAGGACCATCACAATATGAGGTGCATAAATGTCTCGCTGAGCGAGGCACACAAGGCTAGCCACGAGGCTGAATGAGTTTGTTGCCCATCAGGAGAGGGAGAGCTTGAGGTGGCAAAGAAGTCAGTGCAGTGCACTAGCAGAGAGCCCATCTGGCACTCCTAATTCATTTGCGCTACCCAGCCTCTGGGCTGCCTGGAGAGCAGCTCCTGATAAGAAAGGTGCTACCCCAGAGGCTGAAACCATACCAAAGTGTGAATCAAAATGAGCAAGTCAAAGCCTGGCTGAGCTGGAATGTCTTAGCCAAAGCGGGCAAGGATGGCATCATTCTGTGTCCAGGGGAGCTGTTTATTAGCTCCATCTGGTACGCAGGCTGAGACCCTACCTGCCCACGGACTGTCTCACCAGAGTGGTGCATGCTCTGGTTATCTCTCGCTACTGCAATGTGCTCTACATGGGGCTACCTTTGAAGGTGACCCGGAAACTATAATTAATCCAGAATGTGGCAGCTAGACTGGGGACTGGGAGCGGCTGCCGAGACCACATAACACCGGTCTTGAAAGTCGTACACTGGTTCCCAGTACGTTTCCGAGCACAATTCAAAGTGTTGGTGCTGACCTTTAAAGCCCTAAACGGCCTCGGTCCAGTATACCTGAAGGAGCGTCTCCACCCCCATCATTCTGCCTGGACGCTGAGGTCCAGCGCCGAGGGCCTTCTGGCGGTTCCCTCATTGCGAGAAGCAAAGCTACAGGGAACCAGGCAGAGGGCCTTCTCGGTAGTGGCGCCCGCCCTGTGGAACGCCCTTCCAGCAGATGTCAAAGCGATAAACAACTACCTGACATTCAGAAGACATCTTAAGGCAGCCCTGTTCAGGGAAGTTTTTAACGTGATATTTTACTGTATTTTTGGTTTTTATGGAAGCCGCCCAGAGTGGCTGGGGAGGCCCAGCCAGATGGGCGGGGTATAAATAATAAATTATTATTATTATTATTATTATTATTATTATTATTATTATTATTATTATTATTATTAATTCAAAGTGTTGGTGTTGACCTTTAAAGCCCTAAACAGCCTCGGTCCAGTAAACCTGAAGGAGCGTCTCCACCCCCATTGTTCTGCCCTGACACTGAGGTCCAGCTCCGAGGGCCTTCTGGCGGTTCCCTCCCTGCGAGAAGCCAAGTTACAGGGAACCAGGCAGAGGGCCTTCTCAGTGGTGGCACCCACCCTGTGGAACGCCCTCCCACCAGATGTCAAAGAGAAAAATAACTACCAAACTTTTAGAAGACATCTGAAGGCAGCCCTGTTTAGGTAAGCTTTTAATGTTTAATAGGTTATTGTATTTTAGTGTTTTGTTGGAAGCCGCCCAGAGTGGCTGAGGGGACCCAGCCAGATGGGCGGGGTATAAATAAATTATTATTATTATTATTATTATTATTAATCAGGTGTGTTTCCTTTGGGAGAGCATTCCACCGACAGGAAGGAACCACAGAAGTCCGTTCTCTCATTGCCACCCATCTCACCCCTCTCAGAGGAGGCTCATGGAGAAGAGCCTCAGCTTTACCAGCTGCACTAGTTCCCAGTCTTGTTCCAGGCCCAGTTCTTATCATCATAATTAATATTGTGAATTACACTTAGAATCGCAGAACTGTAGAGTTGGAAGGGACCACAAAGATCATTTAGTGCAGCCTCTCTGCAATGCAGGTGTGCTGGTCCCGGGGGCTATGCGAGAGGCGAGGTCCGAGTCCAGTCCGAGGTCGATGGTGCAATATGAAGGCAGTCCGTAGAAGTCAAAGCTGGGTGCAGGGCAGGGAGTCAGATGAGGTCAGGAGCTCCGGCAAGAAAGCAGGACAGGGATCAGGCTGGAACTGACAACCATTGATGTTGCTCCCACAACTTGGGACTGGGGCTGGCTGGCTTTTATCTCCCCCGAGGCATAGGGTGGACCCAATCCTCAGGTGACTCGCCTCTCCTGGCCTGGAGGTGAGCACTCTCCTGCCGGAACTTAGTTCCCTCCGCCTCTCTGCCCTGCAGCTCAGGAGAGGGTGGAGGGTTACCGGACCCAGAGGCAACCTCACCTTCCCCTACGGGGCTGGGAGAGGAGCACCTGCAGGCAATGGGTCCTCCATCACCTCAGGAGCCAGAGCAGACTCAGCTGGTGCCTGCACCTGAGGATCCAGCACAGGTGAGGACACTTCAGGCTCAGCTGGTTCTGGAGGCGGGGACTCCTGTGCAGGCTGGGATCCCTCAGGTTCAGCCTCCGAATCCAATTCCCAGGCCATCACAGCAGGACTCTTTTGCCCAACATGGGGCTCGAACCCACAACCCTGAGATTAAGAGTCGCCTGCTCTACTGAGTGAGCCACATGTTAGTCATTTGTTGTCCAAGGTTTCAAAACATTACACAGAAGCTCCACGACAGAACACCCTCAGGGAGTTTACAGTAACAACAAAACAGTATCAGCTCAGCTGATATTGGGGGTTAGTTTCTATCTGGTACTAAAGAGATGTCAGTGAAGGTGCCAAGCAGACTTTGCAGGGGATGGATGATGGGGAGCCACAACTGAAAAGGCCCTTTCTGTTGTCATCACCATCCAAGCCTCCCTCAGAGGGGTGACTCAGAGAAGGGCCTCCGATTAAGTTCAAAGTGCCTGCTTAAAGCCCTAAAGAGCTTGGGACCAGGTGAGCTGAAAGATCACTTCCTCCTGCATATACCTGTCTGAATCTTAAGATCCTGTATGGAAGCCTTGCTCCAGTTGCCCCACCAAAGTCAAGTGAGGCTGCCAGGGTCTTCTCAGTAGTGGCACCCCTGTCGTCAACTAGCTTCTCTGGAAAGGATTTCCTGGTGGCCTCTTTGAGGTTCTTTCCTGTGACACCTGAAGACCCAGGCTTTTAAACTGAATTTTGAACTGACCTTCAGCTGTTGTGGCCCAACATGGTTTTAACCAGAGCTGTGTGTTGTTTGTGATGCTGTCTCAGGGCTCTTTGAGACAACCTCTTTGTTGAGCATTTGTCTCAATTCACTTGCCCAAAGCTTACATGGAGGTTCGATGATGTGCAATGTTTATATGAAGAACTGGTTTTGCTTTGTCCGTGGGGAAGTTAAACATCAATGAGCAGCCATCATGCATTCATCCTTACATGCCTTTCCCTCATTCCTTCATTCATCCACACTTTTCAATGCATTTCAAAATGCAGAAGGTCCAGGTTTTGCAGATTTTAATATATATTTTTAACCAGGTGCTTTATTCCACTTTAATTGCAGAAACTTAATTTTTTGGTATGTTACTTGAAATATACTCAGAGTCGCAAAGTGATTTCATGCTCTTTATTCAGCTCATAGTGGTGAGGAGGAAAGAATGAATGTCCCCTCACAGTATCTGCTTTATATACATTATTTACACAATGGGCTGCACATGATTGGCTAATTCCGGAATTCTACTGTAAGCCAATCAGGTTGTGGATTCACTTCTATCTGGAGCAGGATTGGGTGGTTCCTGCCAACCAATCATACTGCTGCATTGTTCTAGGACCAATCAGACTGCTGCATTCTGAATCCTATTGTTCTAGGACCAATCAGACTGCTGCATTTTGGATCCTATTGTTCTAGGACCAATCAGACTGCTGCAGTTTGGATCCTATTCAACTCAGTACATAACATTACTGAACTGCTCCTGCAAAATGCTGACAGTCTGGGGGCCAGTGTCTGGGAGCCAGTGTGGTGTAGTGGTTAAGAGCGGTGGACTTGTAATCTGGTGAACCGGGTTCGCTTCCCCGCTCCTCCACACGCAGCTGCTGGGTGACCTTGGGCCAGTCACACTTCTCTGAAGTCTCTCAGCCCCACTCACCTCACAGAGTGTTTGTTGTGGGGGAGGAAGGGAAAGGAGAATGTTAGCCGCTTTGAGACTCCTTAAAGGGAGTGAAAGGCGGGATATCAAATCCAAACAACAACTCTTCTTCCTCTTCCTCTTCCTCTTCTTCTTCTTCTTCTTCTTCTTCTTCTTCTTCTTCTTCTTCCTTTGTTCCAATACAGTACAGTGGTACCTCGGGTTAAGTATTTAATTCGTTCCAGAGGTCTGTTCTTAACCTGAAACTGTTCTTAACCTGAAGCACCACTTTAGCTAATGGGGCCTCCTGCTGCCGCCGCACCGCCAGAGCCCAATTTCTGTTCTTATCCTGAAGCTAAGTTCTTAACCTGAAGCACTATTTCTGGGTTAGCGGAGTCTGTAACCTGAAGCGTATGTAACTGAAGCGTATGTATCCCGAGGTACCACTGTATGTGCAAAGCATCATGTGCATTTAGAGAGTGATGTAAATAAGCAAACCTCTCACCTTCTGATACAGTTGTTGTCAGGGGTGGGGGACAGGTTTACTGCAAGAGATACATGCCACTCGTGCGTGACCTCAAAAATCATCTTCATTGGAGATGTACGCCTTAGACTTGGAAAGAGGGAATGCACAACTTTTAAAAAATAAAATGAAAATGAAAACCAATTCTAAAAAATAAATAAAAAGGAACAGTCCTGAAAATGATGGGTCTCTGCAATTGTGGGGCGGGGGGAGGTAAGAAGGCAAATCTTGCACCAGACATGCAACAGTACATCAAGGAGCGTTGTGCCTGCTCTCCCTGACCTTTTGCCTTCTTGGCTAGAAAACAGGGCTTTCCCCCTGACCTTTTGTCCTCTCACAATTTGTTTGTTAGACATATCGCTTGGCTGGAGCGTGACTGGGGACGCAGACAGTGGCGTAGCGTGGGTTGTCAGCACCCGGGGCAAGGCAAGTAATTTGCGCCCCCTAACCCGTGGATTTGCGCCCCCTAACCCGTGGATTTGCGCCCCCTAACCCTAACCCCCAGATGTTGCACCCGGTGCGGCCGGCCCCCCCTGCACCCCCCACGCTACGCCACTGGACGCAGACATAATCAAGTATCGGGGGAAACATTACAGGGAAACACCTGCTGACACGTGTATTTGCTAATGCTGGAAATGTGCGTAGATGGAAATACGTTAAGTTCAGGGTGGTTTCACTACTGTTTCCAATTGTTGACTTCTGCTAATAAAAGGAGCCTAGGCAGAGCTATCCGGCAGCTTGCTTGGCGCATGCTTGCCAGTGTGCTTCTGAACAGCTCGCCTGCATTCAACCTCCTGTCGTCTCTGTTATTCCTACAGGGTGAAGGCAAAATTGTTGTTGTAAAGGGTACATGAGTGATCCTGCGCTCCAGCAGCAGAGCAAAGAAGGTTAATCCATCCCAGCATTCTATCTCAACATCAACTGTAGCCTTATTAGACTTTACCGATTGGTGGGCTCTGCATTGCTCCCGGACGGGAGGAAGGAAGTCAAAGGACACCGAGGGTTGGTTCAGAGAAAGAGTTCTTTATTTCTGCTCTCCGGAGCAGCAGAAAGGCACTTGCGTGGTCAGTCCACAGCAAGTCCAAAGAAATGAGAGATTTCATGCAGTATATATATCCTCCAGGCACCCTCTCCCCCTTCCCAAGGAATCCAGCCACATCAGCTTGTACACGCAGGTTGAAATCACAGATATTCCTGCTCCAGTACTCTTAACCATAAAAGGGTTTTCCTTCCTGTACTTCTGACCATAAAAGGGTATTCCTGTTCCTATACTCTTATCTTGGAGCAAGAGGTCACCAACTCCAAGAACTAGGTCTGTGCGTCAGAGTGTGTTCAGGATGTAAGATAAGACCTAGACGTGTCATCCCTACTCCACTGGAACAGCCAAGGTCATCCTTTGCTGTGACTGATAAAGGAGAGAGCATTGTTTATACAGCTGTGTTCTTGTTATGCATTTGCTCAACAGCTCAAGTTAATGCATTTTAGAAATGCTCCCTTGGAGAAAGAAGAAAAGGGGGGTTTGGGGTCCCGTTTCAAACTGACTGCACAGAAACCCATTCCTTCACAACCAACTGGATGCTTCTGAAAGCTCAAATGACGCAGGGCATGAAGGTGCCAGGCTTCCCTTGCCATTTGGTCGCCAGCTCCTGGCATTTGCAAGTGGAGGTTCCATCATTAAGCTCTAGAAGTGATTATGGACTCAGGCAGAGATCTTCTGTAACATGGGCTTCCAGCTGTGGTTGTACTCAAGCCCCCATCAGGCCCCCGGCCCCCAGTCAGCATGGCCAGTGCTCACGGACAGTGGGAGTGGCACTTGGTCAGTAGAGCATGAGACTTTTAACCTCAGGGTTGTGGATTTGAGTCTCACGTTGGGCAAAAAGTCTTCTGCATTGCAAGAGGGGTTGGAGTAGATGACCCCTGTGGTCCCTTCCAATTCTATGATTCTATAGAATTCATGGCCTAGGACCCTCGTACCTATGGGACCGCCTCTCCCGGTATGCCCCACGGAGGACCTTAAGGTCCATAAATAGCAACACCCTAGAGGTCCCGGGCCCTAAAGAAGTCAGATTAGCCTCAACCAGAACCAGGGCCTTTTCAGTGATGGCTCCAGCCTGGTGGAAAGCTCTGTCTCATGAGACCAGGGCCCTGCAGGATCTGATTTCTTTCTGCAGGGCCTGCAAGACAGAGTTGTTCCGCCTGGCCTTTGGCTTGGAGTCAATTGGATTCCCTCCCCCTCTTTGTTTTTCCTTTCTCCTCCTGTGAGGAGGCTGCATTTTAACTGTTTTAATGTTGTATTTTAATCTTGTTTTTAAGTTGTATTCATTCAACTCGTTTTTATTATTGGTTGTTAGCCGCCCTGAGTCTGGCCTTGGCTGGGGAGGGCAGGGTATAAATAAAATTTATTATTATTATTATTGGAAACACCCTTGTTCTTCATCCCTCTTTTGTCTACTCCAGGGCTGGGGGACCCTCAGGCATGGGTCCCAAATGCCAAACCTCTCCACCTGGCCCTTGGAGTTCTCCCTCGGCCACACGCCTGGCCCAGGCCACAGCCCCTCGCGGACTCTGATAAGTCTCATGCTTGCCTGGAAAAAGGAGACAGAGGGGCATGTGTGAGGATTAGACAGCTTTGTGGTCATCCTCTTGCCTATCCCTAATATCTGGTAATAAGAGAGATAGGCTCCCTATTAGGATACCTTAGCCAACCCCTTCTCCTCTCCCCGCTGCCTCGACCAACATTGCCATTCCGCATCTGGATTGTCTTTCCAATATTCAAAACATTGCATTCCTCGGCTGGGATGCAGTCATCCCAAAGCAAAACAGAACATTTTGTCTCTTTCTTGTAAGCCTTCCTTGCTGAAGATGTGATATTTAGGAGCTGATGAGCTGGTCGTTCACCCTGCAGTCGTTTGCTGCCAAAGGCTGTTTGCTGTGCTCGGCAACATGAGATCATTGGGGGAAACCAGCTATGTCATGCCAGCAAGGCGAAAGGTGACCTCTGACCTTCCCTGGGGGGCTTGAACACCAGGGCAGGCTTGTACTCACTCGAGATTTCAGCAGTGGTGGGGAGTTTTGGGTTTTTTTTAAAAGCAAATTCTAAAATAAGCCGACTTCCTTGCGTCTGCCTAAAAGCTTCTTGGCTGCTCAAGGCATGTGCCTGTAAGTGCTCCCCAATTTTTTTATTTTAAGACGGATATTAGCAAGAACATGCCGCTAGTCCTGATCGTGCAAGCGCTAATGAACCCATGCGCCAGAAGTAAGAACAGACATGGTGCAGGCACAGAGGAAACCCCCGGAGTGTTGTGACCTCGGATTCCTCTTCTTCCGGGGATGAGGCAAGGACTCAGAGGCAGGAGGGGTCAGCCCCAGAAGCACTTCCACCAGAGGAGCCTGGGGTGCCAATGTCAGGGAAGGTCCGTAGCTTAGTGACAGATCTTCTGCTTTCAATTCCCAGCATCTCCAGGTAAGGCTGAGACAGACTGCCTACCTGAGATCCTGGAGAGCAGCTGCCAGTCAGTGTAGGCGATATGGAGCGGGATAGTCCATTTATTTCATTTGCATAAGAAAATGTGCACCCTGCCTGTTTGTAATGGATCTTATAGACGGTTTACAAAAAAAATAAAAATAGTTAAAATTAACCATAAAAGAAGATTGAAACACATGCTTCTACATGCCTGGATTTGTTGTTGTTGATTAGTCGTTTAGTCGTGTCCGCCTCTTCGTGACCCCCTGGACCAGAGCACGCCAGGCACTCCTGTCTTCCACTGCCTCCCGCAGTTTAGTCAAACTCATGCTGGTAGCTTCGAGAACACTGTCCAACCATCTCGTCCTCTGTCATCCCCTTCTCCTTGTGCCCTCCATCTTACCCAACATCAGGGTCTTTTCCAGGGAGTCTTCTCTTCTCATGAGGTGGCCAAAGTATTGGAGCCTCAGCTTCAGGATCTGTCCTTCCAGTGAGCACTCAGGGCTGATTTCCTTAAGAATGGATACGTTTGATCTTCTTGCAGTCCATGGGACTCTCAAGAGTCTCCTCCAGCACCAGAATTCAAAAGCATCCATTCTTTGGCGATCAGTCCAGCTCTCACTTCCATGCATCACTACTGAGATTGTCTGTTAGTTAATGAATTCTGGAAACAGATTGGTATAGAGATATCAGGAATTGTGGGTAGGAAGGTGGAAATAACTAAATTAATGGTTCTTATTAGCCTGAGCAGCACTGAGTTAAAAATAATAATAATAATAATAATTTATTATTTGTACCCCGCCCATCTGGCTGGGTTTCCCCAGCCACTCTGGGCGGCTTCCACAGAAACCAAAAAACACTAAAATATCATACATTAAAAGCTTCCCTGAATAGGGCCGCCTTAAGATGTCTTCTGAATGTCAGGTAGTTGTCCATCACCTTGACATCCGATGGGAGGGCATTCCACAGGGCGGGCGCCACCACCGAAAAGGCCCTCTGCCTGGTTCCCTGTAGCTTCGCTTCTCGCAATGAGGGAACCGCCAGAAGGCCTTCGGCGCTGGACCTCAGTGTCCGGGCAGAACGATGGGGGTGGAGACGCTCCTTCAGGTATACTGGGCCGAAGCCGTTTAGGGCTTTAAAGGTCAACACCAGCACTTTGAATTGTGCTCGGAAACGTAATGGGAGCCAATGTAGGTCTTTCAAGACCGGTGTTATGTGGTCTCGGCGGCCGCCCCCAGTCACCAGTCTAGCTGCCGCATTCTGGATTAGCTGTAGTTTCCGAGTCACCTTCAAAGGTAGCCCCACGTAGAGCGCATTGCAGTAGTCCAAGCGGGAGATAACTAGAGCATGCACCACTCTGGCCAGACAGTCCGCGGGCAGGTAGGGTCTCAGCCTGCGTACCAGGTGGAGTTGGTAGACAGCTGCCCTGGATACAGAATTGACCTGCGCCTCCATGGACAGCTGTGAGTCCAAAATGACTCCCAGGCTACACACCTGGTCCTTCAGGGGCACAAAAACAAAAGAGGAATGTAAATGGATAAAATTGATGGTAATTGCAGCCAGACAGGTTATAGCGATTGGGAAAATGCAGAAGAGCTAGGGGTAAACCAATTGAGGAAAGAACTGAACAATATTATAATTTTAGAATACCTAACTGTGAAGATACATAAAATGAAAGGGTTTAAGGTCAGCGAGGAGGAGGAAAAGTTTGAGAAGATATTGAATTTGGGCAGGTTTGAACAATTTGGGGCAATTAAAACGTTAAAAGTTAAATAGACCTTGTGGAGGGAGGAGTGTTAAGGTATATAGAATTGTACATACAGTTGATTTGAATATGTTATTATTGATTATATATACCCAATGTATCAGCCGCCTGGGGGGTTTTCACTGTTTGTTTTCACTGTGTTTTGGTTGTTGGTAAAAAAAAAAAATATTAAAAATAAAATAAGATAAAAATAGTTAAAATTAACCATAAAAGAATATTGAAACACGTGGATAGGCTTGTCATCCCAAGTGCAAGCTGGAAGGTGCCTGCCTCATGTCAATAGTATTATGTTGTGCCTGGAACACAGTGTCAATTCTGTAGATCAAAGTGGTCAAGTGGGGCATTTATGGGGTAAGGCGATCCCACAAGTGAATTGGTCCCAAGCTGTTAAGAGTTCTGGTTGACTGGAAGTGGCTGTCTACATTTTGTCTGGAGGAATATTTCCATACCTTAAACGCCCCTCTCGCCCACTGTTCTTCGCCCAGCTGCCGTGCTTTCCGGCAGCTTGGTACTAGAATAAGAGAGTCGTCATTGTGGTGTAAAAGACTGGGAAAGCATTGTGTGAGAATCGCCCTGGCTGTGGGAGCCCGATTTGAGCAGCTGAGCAACGCCAGGAGCAAGTGGGAAATTGACGGAGAGCAATTGATCTGAGTGCAAACAGCCAAACCAGCTTCCTGAACAGGCTTTGCCTTTGGGAGACTTGCCAGTGTTGTAAACCTTTGACTCGGGTGTCCCGCAATGTTTACATCTCATGAGAAGGGGGATGTGGCTGGCCACTGCGAGAACACGATGCTGGACCAAATGGGTCCATCAGGATGCCACTCTCCATTGGTACCAAACGATGTGCTTTTGCAGACACACTGTGTGCCATTTGCCCCTGTAATCTCTGCTGCTTAGGAGCATAGGGAGCTGTGCTTCACCAAGTCAGACCACTGGTCCACCTAGCTTAGTACTGCCCACACTGACTGGCAGCAGCTCTCCGGGATTGATGGCAGGGCTCTCTCCCAGCCCAGAGAAGGGGTGGAAGCAGGTATTTCCTGAATGTAAAGCACATTCCGCTAAACCTCGGCCCTTCCTCCTTGCCTGCGCTGAGGCTCCTGCCGTGGGATTGCCCTGTTCAGCCTTCTCTTCCTGTTCCCCAGCTGTCAACAGCCTGTGAGTTTTCCTTTGATCTCTTCCTCAAGGTCCTTCCTGGTCTCTAACGTGCCTCTTCTCCCTCTGGTCAAGGCTGTCTGTCCACTACATTGCCTTGGAGGCAGGTGCTGAGAAGCAGCTTGGCAAAAGAATGGCCTGTACCACTACAGGACTGTGTATTGCACATTTTAATGCTGTCTGGAGACTGCTGTTCTAATCCTTTCTAACATATTTTTTTTTTAAAAAAAATTATTATCAATGCAGAATCATAACTAAAATTACAAACATTGAATCCAAAATAATACTATACAAAAAAAGAAAAGAAAAGGAAAAGGAAACAAAACCAAAGGAAACAAAACTAAACTAAACATAAACGAAAAAGCACACATCTACAGAAAAAAACCATATCATTACGTACATAAACATGTATTGACTTCCTTTGTTCTAAGACCTCACAAAATTTACTCTTACTATATTGTTGTGTCTAATTAGATTACTTCCACCTTTGTACTTTTCTTTTTAACACCATTTTTCTTTTTCTTTAACCCTGTAAAGCATCATTCATTACATACCAATATACTTACTCCAGAACAATGTTTTTTCATATAATCCTTTCTGACATTTTGAGGCTTTCGCTTGGCAATTGTGATGCATTTTGCTTTAATGGCTATTGTATTTTCCCCCCAGTGTGACTTACAAGATGCCTTGAAGTTCTTTTGAGGATATATTATCATTAAATAATAAATTCCACCCACCCACCACCTTACATGCAGAAAACTAGCAGATCAGGGAGATGGGTTTAGTCTGTTGTCCTTCCCAAGGTGCTCTCCCCTGCCCATGTACACAGCCTTCCACCCAGGAGAAGCATTTAAAATTGTGATCCCACCTATACCTGCAGCCAAAACAAGTGCAGTCCAGGAAAAGCTATGCCTCTCACTGGCATCTGTCTGCCTCGAGAGACAATGGAGTGCACCTCCAGGGGGAGGTCAAAGCACTATGTTAGCAGCACTGAAGTACAGTGGTGCCTCGCAAGACGAAAAGAATCCATTCTGTGATTCTCTTCGTCGAGCGGTTTTTTTCGTCTTGCGAAGCAAGCCCATTGAAGGATTAGCGGATTAGCGCTATTAGAGGCTTTTAGCGGCTTATCTGCTGATCGGATCAGCTGATAAGCGGCTTAGCGCTATTAGCGGCTTTTAGCGGCTTATCTGCTGATCGGATCAGCTGATAAGTGGCTTAGCGCTAGCGGCTTTTAGCGGCTTATCTGCTGATCGGATCAGCGGATAAGCGGCTTAGCGCTATTAGCGGCTTTTAGCTGCTTTTAGTGGCTTATCTGCTGATCGGATCAGCTGATAAGCGGCTTAGCGGCTTAGAAAGGAGGGGAGGAAAAAACCCAGCAGGAACTCGCAAGACATTGTCGTCTTGCGAAGCAAGCCCATAGGAGATTCGTTTTGCGAAGCACCTCCAAAAAGGAAAACTCTTTCGTCTAGCGAGTTTTCCGTCTTGCGAGGCACCACTGTAACCTCCCAGGGGGAAAGCCTGGACATTGTGTATGGAGGTCCTGGGTTGCCTAGGCGACAACACCCCCCTTGTTCTCGCTGATGTGGCCCAAAGGAAAGCAGAGCAACACGTTTGGCACCCCTGATCACGTGCATGTTCCAGCTTCTCAATATCCTCCTTAAATTGTGGTACCAGGAACTGGACACAATATTCCAGGTGTGGCTTGACCAAGGCAGAATAGAGTGGGACTATTCCTTCCCTTAGGGACGCAGGTGGCGCTGTGGGTTAAACCACAGATCCTAGGGCTTGCCGATCAGAAGGTCGGTGGTTCGAATCCCCGCAACGGGGTGAGCTCCCGTTGCTTGGTCCCTGCTCCTGCCAACCTAGCTGTTCGAAAGCACATCAAAGTGCAAGTAGATAAATAGGTATGGATCTGGCGGGAAGGTAAACGGCGTTTCCGTGCGCTGCTCTGGTTCGCCAGAAGTGGCTTAGTCATGCTGGCCACATGACCCGGAAGCTGTACGCCGGCTCCCTTGGCCAGTAAAGCGAGATGAGCACCGCAACACGAGTCGACCACAACTGGACCTAATGGTCAGGGGTCCCTTTAACTTTATTCCTTCCCTTGATCTGGACACTATGCTTCTCTTGCTGCAGCCTAGAGTTAGCTTTTCCTTTTCCTGCTGCATCACACTGTTGATTTGAGTATATAAACTGTTGATTGAATGTATAAACTGAAGTCTGGATCTGGCAGCGATCACTTGGGTTTCAACTTAAAACAGCAGCGTGGAAACGGGGGTTTAGAATCACACCAGGGCAGCCACAGGCTCAGCCGTGGATGCGGGGAAACTGAAGAGCCGCTGCTTTTGAACATCTGCAAGGTTGCATCTGGAATTAGGAGGAAGCGGCTTCCAGGAATTGAGCACTGATGAGGTCAGCGCCGTCAGCCACCCACTCCCTTGGGTCTTCCCCGTCTATTTTGGACATTGGCATCTGCCTCCCCTTCCTCCCCACAGCACCTAAAGTGAAAGGATGTCGAGTCAGACGCCAACTCCCAGCTGGCTTCCTTCTTCCTTTGTGCTGCATCACCCTGGTGCTGAAACTGTCGTTTTCAATTAGTGCAAGACACTGAAAGCGTCCAAAGTTTGCTAAAAATAACTTACTTAGCTGGGGCTACTTCAAGGAGATCTTGGCACAAGAGGCGGCATTTGATGGCGCTTGCTGATAGATCAATTAGCAGAATTTCCCTTTTAGCTCCTGTCCTGCGATGTGGAACAGCCTTCTTATGACTGACTTGTTAGACAACTCAGCGTTGTCTAAGCACAAAATTGCCTGCCCACCCCATAAGTGACTTCCTGGATCAGGCAAGGCAAAGCTTTTCTGATCTAAAGTCTGTTAAGGACAAACATATATTCTTTTTATTCTTATTATTAAAGATTTTCTTGTTTTACAGAAGTAAGTGTAATGTCTCTCGTATTTTTTCCATGTAACATTTTTACAAATCTGTTTCATTTGTTGAGCCATTAGGGGGAGGAGGAAAAAAAAGGGGGGGTGGAGGGAGGGAAGGTGGGTGGGGGTGGGGTCGGGTGGCGATGTTTCTATTATGCTTAATGTATGTGGGGTTTGGTGTCAGCGTTGCTTGTGCTGTTCACTTGTGTTCCTTTGGTGGTGAGAGAGGTTGGGGTTGGCCTAGGGTGTGGTTGTTTGCTTGTGATTGGCTGTGGTGATCTTTGTTTTCGTGTGTGAGTGGGGTGGGTGGGTGTTTTGGATCAGGTTAGCCATATTGATTTGTATGCTGTTGGTGGGTTATTGTCGTTGTCTTGTTGGGCTGTGCATGTGATAAAGGGGAGCCATACCGGGGTGAAGGCGTCTTCTTCTATTTGTCCCCGTGTCAGTTTCAGTTTATTGGTTAATTTTATTAGTAGGGCTGTTTCCCATACTGTTTGGTACCATTGGTCCATGCTTACTCCTGGCAGGTCTCTCCAGTGTCTGGTTATGGGGTTTCTGGCTGCTGAAAGTCCAGTATCCTGATCTCACAGCGGCCAAACACATGCCTCTGGGAAGCCTGCAAGCTGGACCTGAGTGAAAGAACATTCTGCTCACTTGTGATTCCTGGCAATGGGGATTCGGAAGCATTCTTGCCTCTGACAGTGGAGGCAGAACACAGTCATTGTGGGACACTGATCTTTGCTACTATTTTCAGAGTAGTGGTTCATGTTGCAGACTTGGAAGCTTGTCTAGATTACACACGGGAAGTATGAAAACGCACAAAGGTTGGGTTTGATATTTTCTTCTTTAATAGAAAGTGCACTAAAAGAATTCCATTATCAGGCTAAAAGGGAATGTGTGTGTGTCTGTTTCTAACACAGAAGAACAAGCAGCTAAAAGACTTCAAGAATGGTCTGCAAAGGTTCCAGCGGCTATTCATGATTTCTTGGATCCCTGCGCCTTCTGGATTTCCTATGAGGAGAACGAGAAGAAATGGTTACACAGCGATTTGTATGAAACTACCCCGGCCCTGTGATCATCTTCTGAGGACTTTCTTCATGTGCCTCCTCCATGAGAGAGCCGGAGGGTGGCAACAGGAGAACAGGGCCTTTTCTGCAGTGGCTCTCCATTTGTGGGATGCTCTCCCCAGAAAGGTTTGTCTGGCACCTTCATTATACACCTTTAGGTGCCAGGTGAAAACATGCCTCTTCAACTAGGCCTTGGGCTGACTGACATCCAATGCCTTTTAAAAATTGGTTGGGGAGGAGCGGGACAATTGGGCTGTTCTTGTTCTTACTTTTATTATGTACCGTATTTTTTGCACCATAACACTCACTTTTTTCCTCCTAGAAAGTAAGGGGAAATGTCTGTGCGTGTTATGGAGCGAATGCCTGCGGGTGGCGGGGGGGATCTGCTGCAGTCGTGAGCAGAGGATCCATGGTTCCCCTTCCTTCCCTCCTCCGTGGTTACAAAGCATGGATCCACATGGATCCTCAGGATTTTTGCATTGGGCTACTCCAAACTCACTGTCAGATCACATGTCTGTGGCCACAGCATGAACCACAAAAATCATATATCCACTATTTCGTTTAGAATATTTTTTTTCTTGTTTTCCTCCTCTAAAAACTACGTGCGTGTTATGGTCTGGAGCATGTTATAGAGCGAAAAATACGGTATTTTGTGTTTTTATATTGTGATTTTATGCTGTAAATTGCATACTGCCCTGAGACTTGCAGGCATAGGCAGTATGATTTATTTTAATAATAATAATAATAATAATAATAATAATAATAATAATAATAATAATAATAATAATTCAGCCATCACATGCTTCAAGCTAAAAGCAGCTAACCCTGCAGAGAAAATAGCCACAGTGAAGGAGGAAGGATGTTGGTTTGGCTGGTGAAGGGGTGGAGAACCTCACACAGGACTTTAAAGCAAGTGAGCCAGGAGCTGCAACCAGGAAACCCTTGAATACCTAACAAATGTACAAAACATGGACTGTAGCCCATTTCATCAGATGCATGGACGACAAACAAGGAAACAGATCATTCCATGACCCAGGAAATATCCATGCAATTCAGACAGAGAACTGTGTTCCCAGGAAGTGAAATAGCTTACCTCTGCAAGAATATTTTTCAGCTCGGTATATGCTTCTTCCAAATCATTGTTAATGATGACCAAGTCGAAAAGCCCAGGCTCCTTACCTGGCAAATTGAAACAGATGCACACACACACACCGTTAAACCAGAAGTCAGAAGACCAGAGACGTGTGACCCACACAGACACTCTTCTGTCTTTGCTTCCTTCCAGATCCAATAACAAGAGTGACTAAGCAAGTCCAGCATCTCCGAAGTGCCCTTTTCCCAGACACTGGGCAGTATAGATTCTGCCTCTTTGTGAATCAGAGACTGCCTTCTTGCAGCCAACTGCCATGGACTGCTTTCATCGTTTGGCATTTTCCTGAGGAAAGGCACTGCTGTTGCCTAGTAAGACACTTCTGGTGGACCTGTGTTAAGATGTTAAGCCCTTGCAAGGCATCCCCCATTCCCCTCCAGCAGATCCCGTAAAAATGTACAGGGGAGGGAGGGATCTGGGGGCACAAAAGCAGCAGTAAGTGAGGTAGGCCCCTATCCACCAAACACGGCTTAACCCTGCCCACATGCCTTCATTACTCTCCCTCTTCCAATCTCTCTCCATCGTTTATGAGCGCCACTGGTTCAGACTAAAGGCCCATCTAGATCACCATCCCACATTGGTCAACCAAGGGTGCTGATGGGAAGCACACAAACAGGACACCAGACTAGGACAACAACACACACACACACACACACACACAAACAAAACTCTAGTGTACTCACTAAGTTCCATGTCGATGCGAGCTGCGTTCAGCCGCTTCTGTAAACTATCCTCCGTTTCTGTCTGTCGGTCCCGTAACCGTTTTTCCTAAAGGTTTCCAGAGGGGAAGAAATGAGAACGAAATTTATACCCGCAACATGAACAGGGTGGGTCCCATTCTTCTCGCCTCTCAGTGCTCCGTGTTGGCACAAACCCCTCTAGGTCTTAGGCAGGGAAGAATCAGTGTCACGGACCCGCTGTTTAAATGTCCGATGGTGCATTTTACTGCCCCGCAAGGAGCACTTTGGTCCTGTCTTCTGTTTACAGCAGTGGCCTGCCCAGCGCTTCCAGGAACCTTGCAAGCAGAGTACGGAGGCAGCAGACTCCCCCATTGTTGGCTTCCAGTGTCCAGTGATCTTTAGAAGCCCACAGACAAGGAAGTCACTGTCTTAAATCAGTGACCACTGATGGATCAGCCTGCTGTGGTTTAATTTAACAGCCTATGAAAGCTACCCAAGACAGCAGCCCTCACCACATTTTGTCTTTCTTACAGAATTCATAAAAAGGTAGAGACCCTGACCGTTAGGTCCAGTCGCGGACGACTCTGGGGTTGCGGCGCTCATCTCGCTTTACTGGCCGAGGGAGCCGGCGTACAGCTTCCGGGTCATGTGGCCAGCATGACTAAGCCGCTTCTGGTGAACCAGAGCAGCGCACGGAAATGCCGTTTACCTTTCTGCCAGAGTGGTACCTATTTATCTACTTGCACTTTGGCATGCTTTCGAACTGCTAGGTTGGCAGGAGCTGGGATCAAGCAACAGGAGCTCACCCCATCGCAGGGATTAAAACCGCCGACCTTCTGATCGGCAAGCCCTAGGCTCTGTAGACCACAGCGCCACCCATGTCCCTACTGCAGAATTCATATTAGGATATAAAACCAGAATTCAGAGCTGGCCCTACTATTAGACTGAGTGCTCTGCTTCACTTAACGTTCAATCTCATGCAGAGTTCTATGGAGTGGGCTGCTATTCAGTGACGTTTTGCCTGGCCCTAATAAAGGTACTGGCCAGATGTGGATTTTGGAATTGTTTTGTTGTTGCTTATTTTACTATGTAACACTTTGTGCACACGGACATTACATCACATCAGGGGTCACCACTGCAGTGCCTGCCAAATGCTGCTGGACTCCAGCTCCCATCAGCCCCAGCCAGAATTGGAAACACTAAAAGATGGTGGGAGTTGCAGTTTGGAGGGCATCCTGTTGCTGACTCCCTACCATGTATCAGTTGCACAGAACTGTAGCTCACCCCCAAGCCACACTCACCAAGACTTCTATGGACGGGGCTTGGACAGAGATGTAGATGGGATTAAGGTCAGTTTTCTTGATGTTCTTCACACCCTGCATGTCTATGTCCAAAATGCAGATCTGGTTCTGCGCTTGCACAGCCTGAATAGCGGCTTTGCTGAGAGGGAGGGAAGGAAGATGGTTAATGCTCACAAAGTGGAGGTGCTCTTTTCTAATCCAAGAACGGTCTTGCAACAAAAGGTGAGGAGGACCAGTACCTTGAGCTCGTCAGTGTGTTTCAACCATCTCTAAGAGTCTCAAGGTCATCTGGCTGCAACGACCAGCCTCACATACATTACCGTATTTTTCGCCCTATAGGACACATCGGCCCATAGGACGCACCTAGTTTTTTTGGGGGGAAATCAAGGGAAAATTTTTTATTTCCCCCCCAGGTTTGCGCAACCATCAACAAGCTAGAAGAGGGAGACAGAGCGCTCCGTCTCCCTCTTCTGCCTTCAGGGACAGCATGCCCCGCTGTCCCCCGAGTTTGTGGGGCTGGCGGGGGGAGAAGCAAGCTTGCTTCCCCCCCCCAGCCTCCAGATCAGGTCAGGGAATAGCGGGGTGGCGGCGCTCCGCCTCCCCGCTATCCCGCGAGCTTGTGGGGCTGGCAGGGGGGAGAAGCAAGCTTGCTTCTCCCCCCGCCAGCCTCCAGATCAGGTCGGGGAATAGCGGGGTGGCGGCGCTGCGCCTCCCCGCTGTTCCTCAGCTTTTGGGCTGCAGGCTGCTGCCCGCAAGCCTTGCGAGCCCGCGGGACATCCCGCCGGGCTTGCAAGACTTGCGGATAGCTTCCTGAAGCCTGGAGAGCGAGAGGGGTCGGTGCGCACCGACCCCTCTCGCTCTCCAGGCTTCAGCGAAAGCCTGCATTCGCCCCATAGGACGCACACACATTTTCCCTTCATTTTTGGAGAGGAAAAAGTGTGTCCTATAGGGCGAAAAATACGGTATACAGGGTTCTTGTGGGGATTAAATGGGACGGGGAAGGAGCTGTTTGAAGAATATGGCGGGATATAAATGCAACTGCAACAACAACAACAGCAAGAAGTAGTAGTAGTAGTAGTAGTAGTAGTAGTAGTAGTAAGGGAATAAACATATGGAAGGTGGGGTAATGGGTGGCAGACCCTGTTCAAAGATTACTCTTTCTTCTCATGACACTAGTTGAACTCTGAAGCTTTAGCTCCAAATAATTAAATCTGGTTCTTTTCATCATCAGGGAAGGGCAGCCTTCTCCATCTTGCTGTGCCGGGGCTGATGGGAGTTGTAGTCCAAAACATCTGGTGGGCATCAAGTAGGGGAAGGCTGGTAAAGGTCCTCAGGAATTAGATGACCCTTGGGTGGAGCTTCAGGCAGGGGGATTTTGTCAGGAAGAGGCCCAGTCACAGCTCACGGTCCCAATCTTTGCTTTCTGTCTCAGCCCACTGGGGACAAGTCATGACGCAGCATTTGACGCATGTGGGATGTCTCCAAAGCCAAACAGATTCCCATCACCATCAGTTTGGACAAGCTGTGAATATCCATCTTGTCCAACAAAAACACTGGTTACAAGGATCATTGAGCCCCTCCAGACAAGCTACTTGCACTAGGAATGTGAAAAATAGGCAACAGCAATGGGGGGGTTTGTGTTCAGGACACTTGGATCCTTTTTTCTGGTTGCAATTCATAGCTCCTTGTTTTCTTTCTAGCCATTGTGGTTGCAGAAATGCATTTGAAAATAGGATAGCAAAGAAGAACGGAAGAACGAAATCTGACAACTGCTCCTGCACAACCCAAATCACATACCTTGTTCCGTACATGTTCCCAGAAAATTCTGCATTTTCAATGAAGCCTCCAGCGTCAATTTGCTTCTGCATCTCTTCCCTGGTCACAAAATGGTAATCTGCGGGTGAGGAAGGGAGAGGAACATGAGGTTTCTACATGCCTTTGTGTTAGTGCATGCATGCCTGCCCCCAGAGACGCCACACCCCAAGCAGTGTTAGAAATTAGCCAGGCGCATTTTGCGACTGGCATGGGTCCAATTGCAACCACATGGAGATCTCTGGGTGGCAGGTTGGAGACTGCGGGAAGCAAAATGTCACTTAGAGAAGGATCTAACATATTTTTTTTATTCTGAATTGTTTTATTTGAGGTTTCAATGTGTTGCAAACCATTTTGAGATTTGTTCTCTGAAATATAAAGTGGTATAGACATGGACGCGGGTGACACTGTGGGTTAAACCACAGAGTCTAGGACTTGCCAATAAGAAGGTCGGCGGTTCGAATCCCCGCGACAGGGTGAGCTCCCGTTGCTTGGTCCCTGCTCCTGCCCACCTAGCAGTTTGAAAGCACATAAAGTGCAAGTAGATAAATAGGTACCACTCCGGCGGGAAGGTAAACGGTGTTTCCATACACTGCTCTGGTTTGCCAGAAGCGGCTTAGGCATGCTAGCCACATGACCCGGAAGCTGTACACCAGCTCCCTCGGCCAATAGAGCGAGATGAGCGCCACAACCCCAGAGTCGTCCGCAACTTGACCTAATGGTCAGGGGTCTCTTTACCTTTTATAGACATGAAAATCATCATCATCATCATCCCATGGTGAGGGGGGGAAACGGCACCTAGACCTTCCATTGTGGCACCCGCAACCTAGGTTTAAGGTGCCATTTGGTGATTAAACTATATATCTGAGTTTCTAATACTGACCCCAAAGTGTTCCAAAGATACACTACAAACACCTAACCGTGCATCCATGCACTCACCAACATAACCACCCCTAACTAAGCAGATGTTGCTGGACTACAACTCCCATCATCCTTTGCCATGCTGGCTGGCGCCGATGGGAGATGGAGTCGAACAACCTCTGGTAGGCCTAAACCCATCCAGTCCCACCCCTAACTAGCCTAGAACCAGTTGTTTCATTAGAGAAACGCTTTTGCTAATCTCCCGTTTCCTGTGACGGTGGTGGCTAGGCCCTGGGCACTGACCTTTTCCGTTCACTTCTCCGGGTCTTGGTTGCCTTGTGGTATCTGCAAGCAATAAATATTTTTTTAAAAGCACCATTAACACACGTTCCATGTTTCGCCAAGTGGTTGGGAAACCCAAAAAGAAAGAAACATGTTTCTCCCTCTCTGGCCCCTGCAATGATCGAAAGAGCCTTCTCTGTTTAACTGAAGGCTTTGACTTCTTTTAAAAATACAAACAGCCAGGCCAAGGGACTGATGTTGCTAGTTCCTCTGCCCTACTTTTAAAAGCAGATAAACAGGCAAGAGAGCTTCAAAGGAGAAGGCGGTGGGCTCTTTTCATCGGAGATTTTTAAACAGAGGTTGGATGGCCATCTGTCGGGGATTCTTTGGAAGAAGAAGAGTTTGGATTTGATATCCCGCTTTATCACTACCCGAAGGAGTCTCAAAGCGGCTAACAATCTCCTTTCCCTTCCTCCCCCACAACAAACACTCTGTGAGGTGAGTGAGGCTGAGAGACTTCAAAGAAGTGTGACTAGCCCAAGGTCACCCAGCAGCTGCATGCGGAGGAGCGGAGAATCGAACCCAGTTCACCAGATTACGAGACTACCGCTCTTAACCACTACACCACACTGGCTCTCCAGTGTGCAATTCCTGCTTTGGAGGGGTTAGAGAAGCTTCCTCTGAAGCACAAAGCGGTATATAAATTACCTTAATATTAATCATAATAAGCGCTGGCTTATTGCTGGACGCAGGGGGCAGGGACGCAGGTGGCGCTGTGGGTTAAACCACAAAGACTTGCCGATCAGAAGGACTGAGCTCCCATTGCTCAGTCCCTGCTCCTGCCAACCTAGCAGTTCAAAAGCACGTCAAAGTGCAAGTAGATAAATAGGTACCACTCCAGCAGGAAGGTAAACGGTGTTTCCGTGCGCTGCTCTGGTTCTCCAGAAGCGGCTTAGTCATGCTGGCCACATGACCTGGAAAGCTGTACTCCGGCTCCTTCGGCCAATAAAGCGAGATGAGCGCCGCAACCCCAGAGTCGGCCACGATGGGACCTAATGGTCAGGGGTCCCTTTCCCTTTACCTAATTTAGGGGGCAAAGCTAAGGACCTGCCAGCCTTCCTTGTGACAACCCTGATGCGAACACACTGCTTCCCCACCAGCCCAGCAGAAATGAACTCACTCACGGGAGACGCTGAAGCCGAAGACGTTCTCATAATCCTTCAGGAGTTTCTTCAGCAGAGTGCTTTTCCCCGCACCGGACGGCCCGCTCAGGACAACTGGCCTTGGTCCCGTCATAACTGGGGAAAGTCGTTTCATTGTTAGAAGTGTTTGCTTTCTGTTACTTGGGAGATTGATTATGGATGCATAACACTAGAACTCGTGGACGTCCAAAGAAGTTTAATGTTAAAAGATCCAGGACAGAAAAAAGGAAGTCCTCAGGGAGAAGAAGTGGTGGAAGAAGACGGGAAGAAATTTAAAGACTATTTGCAAATATACTCTAAAATTAATGAATGTTAAAGAGATGTTGGATTGAAAATAAGCGGTATTGGTAAAAAGATTAATAAGAATATGTAAATACGGATTGACAATGGTTGGAAATATATAGTTATAAATAGGTTAAGATATTAAGTAAAGATAAATGATAGAGGGTAAGGATTTGCTGAATTAAATATTTGAACTGGAATACAAAAAAGGGGGATGTGAGGAGGTCAGGAAACAAGTAACTGACATATAAGACATGAAAATATTGATTCTTTTTTCTCTCTCTAACTTTCTTTTTACTTTTTATGTATTTTGTTTCTGTACTTTTATATCTCTTTTTTTATTATTGTTATTCTGTTCTATTTTTCATCTTTAATTCTGTAACTTTTTATTGTTTGTAAAATTCTAATAAATATCTTTTTTAAAAAAACAAACAGAAAAAAGGAAGTCCTTCTTCACACAGCCAATAAACTAGGGAACTAGTCAATGGCCACCATCTTGGATGGCTTTAAAAGAGGATTGGACAAATTCCTGGTGGACAAGGCTATCAGCCATAATGGCTAAGCTGTCTCCATGGTCAGAGTTACAGATAGGAAGCCGTGTTGGTCTGCCATAGTCAAAATAAAAAAATTCCTTCCAGTAGCACCTTAAAGACCAACTAAGTTAGTTCTTGGTATGAGCTTTCGTGTGCATGCACACTTCTTCAGATACACTGAAAGCCATTTCTCACCTTCTCACCCCTTGCCTTTTCCTGTAAGACCTATTACAGTCGTTAAGAGTCGTCAACAGGCTCATCTCAGCTATCTGCCAATCTCCCATTCCCACCACCCTTCTGAGTAATACCCCTCCCCACCTTCTCACTATATAGAAGGATCTGGCAACTTCTGTTTCAGTGTATCTGAAGAAGTGTGCATGCACACGAAAGCTCATACCAAGAACTAACTTAGTTGGTCTTTAAGGTGCTACTGGAAGGAATTTTTTTCCATGGTCAGAGGCAGCAATGCTTCTGAATAGCAGGTGCTGGAAACCACAGGAGGGGACAGCACTCATGTGCTTGTGGTTTCCTACAGGCATCTTGCTTGGCCATTGTGAGAAAAGGATCCTGGACTAGGTGGGCCATTGACCTGATCCTGCAGGCTCTTCTTACCTTCTTATGTATTCCTGCAGCCTCCCCGAATGATTACGTAGAAACGTGGGATTATAATGCGCTCTGCGTGGGTCTACCTTTGAAGGTGACTCGGAAGCTACAACTAATCCAGAACGCAGCTGCCAGACTGGTGATTGGGAGTGGCTGCCAGGACCATATAGCATTGGATCTACTTTGGCTCCCCATATGTTTCCAAGCACAATTCAAAGTGTTAGTGTTGACCTTTAAAGCCCTAAACGGCCTTGGCCCTATATACCTGAAGGAGCGTCCCTACCCAGTCATTAAGCCTGGACACTGAAGTCCAGCTCTGAGGGCCTTCTGGTGGTTCCCTCACTGCGAGAAGTGAAGATACAGGGAACCAGGCAGAGGGCCTTCTTGGTAGTGGCGCCTTCCCTGTGGAATGTCCTCTCCTCAGAGATGTCAAAGAGTTAAACAACTATATAATTTTCCATGGACATCTGTTTTGAGAAGCTTTCAATGTTTGAAGCTCTATTTTTTTGGAAGCCATCTCCCTAGGAACTGCTCTGGGGAATATCCACATGTTATCCAGGCGTTGGAGAGCCTACCAGTGCCTTTGGGACCTCAGCAGCCAGTACTCCAACCCCTGCTCTCCCCTCAGACCTATTCTCATGCTTAGCAACCACCAAACTTCATATTCAGGGCAGGAGCAAAAAAGGGAGGGTGGAAGCATAGAGACATGAGAGGTGTGTTCTGACCAGAACAGTTAGCATCTGGTGAAACACAGCCAAGGATAGGGCCTGGAGAAGAGGTGAGATGGTCTTGCTCTCTCTCACACGCACATACAACTCACAAGGCAACTCTCAGTCAGGAAATCATAGGAGCTCAAGCACATAAGAGCCTGGCTGCTGCACCAGACCAAAGGCCTATCTCATCTGTCATTCTAAGCTAGCAAGATGCAGACATGATCCCTCCACAACTGGTGGTACCCAGGGGCCAAACGACTGAGCATATATAGACTGTGCTCGTGCTCTTAATTTGCCATTGTACTATCCATCCATGCTCTACAGCCCTTTGCTTACCTGGTGCATTTTTAAAGGAAACACAGATGTCCCAAGAGCTATAGCTTA
Organism: Podarcis bocagei; assembly: GCF_964188305.1. Classification (NCBI taxonomy): domain Eukaryota; kingdom Metazoa; phylum Chordata; class Lepidosauria; order Squamata; family Lacertidae; genus Podarcis; species Podarcis bocagei. The sequence goes on from NC_138137.1 coordinate 55,821,495, forward strand.
GCTGATGGAGCTTAAAGTCAAAGTGCATTAGCCTGAACGATTCATCCATAAAGAATGCCCGTCCAGCGCATTCCCCATGCAAAGCCGAAGTCGGAAAGCAAAAAAACAACAACCTCACAGTGCTGCTTTCTGCCTTGCGAACAAACTGGATATTTTTATCTAGCATTTCCAAGGCTTTATTGCCACCACCTCACTTCACTACAAAACTCCTGTGAAACAGATTATTAGTACCAATAGCGGGATGAGCGCGCAACCCCAGAGTCGTCCATGACTGGACCTAATGGTCAGGGGTACCTTTACCTTTACCTTTTTACCCATGGGAAGCTAAGGCTCAGGCAAAGGATTTGCCCAAGGCCACTCATTTTGTTGGAATCAGTCTGTCTCGAGAGACAATGGAAGAGTGCGCCATCAGGAGTAGTATAAGAAGAGTTTGGATTTGATATCCCGCTTTATCACTACCTGAAGGAGTCTCAAAGTGGCTAGCATTCTCCTTTCCCTTCCTCCTCCACAACAAACACTCTGTGAGGTGAGTGGGGCTGAGAGACTTCAGAGAAGTGTAATTAGCCCAAGGTGACCCAGCAGCTGCAGGTGGAGGAGCGGAGACGCGAACCCGGTTCACCAGATTACGAGACTACTGCTCTTAACCACTACACCACACTGGCTCGCAACACTGTGGATAAATTGAGGCTTTGAACACGAAATTCTAGATTGCATCTATATCCCACTCTTCCTCCCAAAGGAGCCCCTGTGTTGGGCAGCATATTCCAACTTGATACCTTAACAACCACCCTGTGAGGTAGGTTAGCATCGTTATCCACATATTGTAGCTGGAGGATGAGGCCAGGAGAGGTTTCCCTTGGAAAACTGCACGTTTGCCATAATTTTAAAGCAATGTTAAATATATTCCCCTGACAAGCCATCATGGGAACTGTGGTTTGTAAATGGAGCTGGACTTGAAACTGTCGTGGTAAACTACGGTCCCCAGGATGTGTGTGATGTGCTTTAGATACATGTACACAACCCGAATGAAAAATGGGATTGGGCTTTTTGCCAACCAGTTTTCTTAAATTGCTGTATGAGCACATCTCTCATTGTACAGGTATTACTACGAGCCTCATTACACCATAAAGTCTTAACAAATTTATTACAACACAAGCTTTCATGGATTCAAGACCAGCATATGCCGCAATAAAATCTGTTAGTCCTTCAGGCACCACAAGACGCTGTTGCTTTTGCGACAACAGGCTAGCACAGTTACCCCTCTCTATATATTTTTATAGCTTGCAACCTGGAAGCAGAACATGGCAGCATTAAGTAAGAGGCACAATATACTCTTATAGCGGAATGTCAATTTCCTAAGCACAAAATTCAGATTGGGGCATTAGGGGGATGGGGGCTCCGAATACAGACTGCACAGAACCAGAGTGGGACTCTGCCCTGTATCACAGCACACCCTTTGCACGTTAACTCTCTTCCCACTGTCGCAGAGAAAGATGTGTTAGCTGCCTTTTCACCCATTTGCTGCAGTTTAATATGCATTTAACTGCACTCAGCTGTCCTAACGCTTTCAGAACAGAAACCTCCCCACAAACAACATTCAGCAAATAGAACTAAGACTTAACAGCTACCACAATATGGAATATCCATTTTAACACAGTCTTTCCCAACCTGGTGCCCTCCGGATATTTTGGACTACAATTCCCATCAGCCAGCCAGAGCTTCTCTCTATCCCATTTTACCACACCAAACATACTTTTATACACCTCTGTCATATCCTTTCCTGGGTAATCTTCCCTAATTTTGTTTAACCCACAAGCAAATGCGTTAGCAATTCCTCTTAAAGGGTATGCTCCACATCCTCAATCTTTTTGTCGCTTGAGATCAAAGCTATAGGAAAGAGGAGGCACTCGCCTCAACCCCCATCGTCCTGGATTATTATTTTTTAAGAATTCTGTCTTTTAAACTTCAAATTGGCCCTTTACTCAGAAGCCAGACAAAGGCGAATGAAAGTGAGTCAGATGCAGAAGTGTTGCTGCTATTTTTTGGGTAGCAGCTGCACTCCCAGAGTTTTCTCACATCTTACCTTTTTGCTTTTCTGGGGTCCTCCTAAAATTCCCTGATAGGCTTTTGCTGTTCTTTTTTTCTTTTTTGAGTGACTAACAAACCGATCCTGATCACACAGGGAAAGGGCAGCGCAGGTACAACACCTGTCTATTTGTGAGCGCCTAAAGTCTTACTAATTTCCAGATCTTTCACCTTGAGACAGCCAATGAGAAGCCACCGCCCCCCAAATCCCTAATCACCTCCTGTGGTTTCCTCCACACTCCCTCCTCCTGCTTTACATAGCTTAGAAGATTCAGCCACACCCTGAGCTTAACTCCGTGGAGCGCACCTTCTGCTTCAAAGGAAATGCTGCCCTCGGAAAGAAGGAGTTTTAATTGAATGCATATTTGTCAAATTATTTATACTATTTCCACCCCACTTTTTCCACAGCCGGGGAAAGCAGCAAATGATGCGCACAAAGCATTCACTTAAACACACACAAAAACCTACAATAAACACTGTATTCATTTAGAATCACAAGTGAGAAACGGTACCCAGAAGGGTGCTACTTACATACTGCTCAACTGTCCTTATTTATCAAGGACAAGACAGCCTCAATGTCCTGGGGTCCCTGCCCCCAAATACACTGTCATCCCTGTTTTGGCTACTGAGGAAAGTCAGAGACGATAGAATTGACTGCAATACTTCAGCCTGAAGGTGGGAGAACTGTAATTTTAAACTCTCCGCCACATTTAAAAGCAGCAACAACGAAAACATAACCAATTCCCTGAGAATCAGAAATCTAGCACAGCAGGGAGAAAGGTTCTGTTCCAGCCCTTCGCCAGATGCGCTTGCTTTCTAGGTACAGGGAGATCTCATGCTGTGTCTCCAAAATGCAGCACAAGGTCAAAGGCAGTCTCTTGCTCTATCCTGCACCCTGTGAGGTAGAGAAGCATTCTAGAAATGCACCAGAAGATTAGTCTTCAGCACCATGCAAAACAAGCCCCAGCCAACCTCTCCATCTTCAGGAGCAGAGATAATATACAAATAAATGTGCAGTGCTGTATTGGATCTAGGAGTCTTGGTTGACCACAAACTTGACATGAGCCAACAGTGTGACGCGGCAGCTAAAAAAGCCAATGCAATTCTGGGCTGCATCAATAGGAGTATAGCATCTAGATCAAGGGAAGTAATAGTGCCACTGTATTCTGCTCTGGTCAGACCTCACCTGGAGTACTGTGTCCAGTTCTGGGCACCACAGTTCAAGAAGGACACTGACAAACTGGAACGTGTCCAGAGGAGGGCAACCAAAATGGTCAAAGGCCTGGAAACAATGCCTTATGAGGAACGGCTAAGGGAGCTGGGCATGTTTAGCCTGGAGAAGAGGAGGTTAAGGGGTGATATGATAGCCATGTTCAAATATATAAAAGGATGTCACATAGAGGAGGGAGAAAGGTTGTTTTCTGCTGCTCCAGAGAAGCGGACATGGAGCAATGGATCCAAACTACAAGAAAGAAGATTCCACCTAAACATTAGGAAGAACTTCCTGACAGTAAGAGCTGTTGGACAGTGGAATTTGCTGCCAAGGAGTGTGGTGGAGTCTCCTACTTTGGAGGTCTTTAAGCAGAGGCTTGACAACCATATGTCAGGAGTGCTCTGATGGTGTTTCCTGCTTGGCAGAGGGTTGGACTCGATGGCCCTTGTGGTCTCTTCCAACTCTATGATTCTATGATTCTATGACACCATAGGGTGGTAGTTAAGAGTGCTGGACCTGAGAGATCAGGGTTCAAATCCCCACTTAGCCATGAATCTCTTTGGGTCAGTCACTCTTTCTCAGCCTAACCTACCTCACGGGGTTGTTGTGAAGATCAAATGGAGAGAGGGAGCGCATCATGTGCCACCTTGAGCTCTCTGGAGGAATGGTGGGATATAAATGTAATAATAATAGTCACAATCCCCCCACAATTGTGCTGGGCATCTGAGGCCCTCTGTGCACCTTAAAAGCCCTGCACAACTGAAGGAGCCATCTTGAGATTTTGCAAAAAAGAAAAGAAAGCCCAACAACTTTTTAAATCTGGCAACCTTCCTAATCAGATGTGCAGAAGATTTTCTCCACAGCCAAAGTGACAACCACCCTTTCCCACAGAAGCTGGACTCCAAGCATTCCGTCACCAAGAGCTTGTCCCAAGAGGTCAAAATTTTTGCAGATAACCAGTGTAGGATGCTTCCCTGTTGCAAGTCCAACACAATGCAGACTGAATAATTTCACCCAAGCTGCTTCTAAGACCCACATTTCCACATATGTTCTAGGAAGTGACAAAGAGAAAGGGAAAATGGATGGGAAGATAGCAAGACTTTTGGGTGGGGATTGCAAAATTGACCCATCCAGTTCAGTACTGTCTAAACTGACTGGCAGAGTTTCAGGCACGGGTCTCTTCCAGCCCCACCTGTAAAAGCTGGAAGTTGAAACTGAGACCTTCTGCATGCAAGGCAGATGAAGGACAGCAAAGAAGGCAAAATATAAACATAGGAAGAGGTCAACAAAGCACGTTCTGGGCGTCACGCAAGCTTAGAGGAAGAAAAGACGGAGCAGCTTGGCATTGGGAGAAAAGAAGATTAGAGGGTGGTTCTCATTCTAGCCTCAAGAAAGGTTGTGTGATTAGGCACTTTTAATCACCGGTCCTATTTATAGCCTTGTCCTTTTTGTAAAGTGCACCTTCCCCAGAATTTCATAACGTGGGACCAAAGGGCAGTAAAAAAGCACATTCGCTGGTTGAAAGGTTAAAGCCAAACGACAAGAAGAGTAAGAAACCAATGGCTATTTTGAAACTCAACTTGCAACAGGCCACCACTGGCCTTTTAAAGGACTTTGCTCCTCTTTGATCTTGTAACAGGAAAACAGTGCATAAGAATCAGGCCTGTGAACAATTGCAGGAAGACCCGCATCTACTGGTATATATCTACAGTGGTACCCCGCAAGACGAACGCCTCGCAAGACGGAAAACCCGCTAGACGAAAGGGTTTTCCGTTTTGGAGGCGCTTCGCAAAACGAATTTCCCTATGGGCTTGCTTCGCAAGACGAAAGCCCATAGGGAAATCTCCGGGGACCTCTTTTAAATGCTAGCGGTGGGGAGCAAAGCCTTTCCCCCCCCCCCTCCGGCCTTCAGAAGAGGTCCAGGAAGGCTGGCGGGGGCCGAAAGGCTTTGCTCCCCAGCGCCAGCATTTTAAAAGCAGTCCGGGATAGCAGGGAAGCGCTTCCCGCTATCCCGGACGGCTTTTGAAGGCAGGAGAGATCCGCGAAGCCTGGGCGCGCTGATGTCAGCGCGCGCAGGCTTCGGCATGCCGGCAAGTCTCCGCAAGCAGCGGCAGCGCTGCCGCTGCTGGCGGAGAGGTCCGCGAAGCCTGGGCGCGCTGATGTCAGCGCGCGCAGGCTTCGGCATGCCGGCAAGTCTCCGCCAGCAGCGGCAGCGCTGCCGCTGCTGGCGGAGAGGTCCGCAAAGCCTGGGCGCGCTGCGCGCAGGCTTTGGCATGCCGGCAAGTCTCCGCCAGCAGCGGCAGCGCTGCCGCTGCTGGCGGAGAGGTCCGCGAAGCCTGGGCGCGCTGCGCGCAGGCTTCGGCATGCCGGCAAGTCTCCGCCAGCAGCGGCAGCGCTGCCGCTGCTGGAGGAGAGGTCCGCGAAGCCTGGGCGCGCTGCGCGCAGGCTTCGGCATGCCGGCAAGTCTCCGCCAGCAGCGGCAGCGCTGCCGCTGCTGGCGGAGAGGTCCGCGAAGCCTGGGCGCGCTGCGCGCAGGCTTCGGCATGCCGGCAAGTCTCCGCCAGCAGCGGCAGCGCTGCCGCTGCTGGCGGAGAGGTCCGCGAAGCCTTGGCCGGACAGCTTTTGAAGGCAGGCAGGGGGAGCAAAGACTTTCGCCCCCGCCAGCCTTCAGAAGAGGTCCAGGACCTCTTCTGAAGGCTGGCGGGGGGCAAAAGTCTTTGTCCCCCCTGCCTGCCTTCCCAGAGCCTTTTAAATCGCCCCGACAGCGGAGAAGTCCTCCGCTGTCCCGGGGTGATTTTAAAATGCTGGGGGTGGGAAGAAAAGCCCTTGTCCCCCCCCCCCAGCCTTCAGAAGAGGTCGGGGGACAGACTGTCCCCGGACCTGGTCTGAAGTCGGTTTCCCTAGGAACGCATTAATTGATTTTCAATGCATTCCTATGGGAAACCGTGCATCGCAAGACGAAAAACTCGCAAGAAGAAAAAACTTGCGGAACGAATTAATTTCGTCTTGCGAGGCACCACTGTATATGATTTCAGCAAGGATTTCCAACTCACAAATGCTTAACAGCAGCAGCCGGGTACACTTGCTGTGGCCTGCAGAGGGCTAAGCCAGCTGGGGAACCCTGCCAGGGGCCTGATGGACTTATGCTGCCATGCCAAGAATGCCCCATGTCTCCCAGCCAACCAGGAACTCCTGCCCCAAGCTTCAGACAAGCTCTGTACAGTCCTGGAGTGGGCACATGCGAGTAGTGGGATAGACCAGAGGCAGGAATGGGTGTGGCAGCAAGTGCATCATAGAATTGTAGAGTTGGAAGGGATCCTGAGGATCATCTAGTCCAGGCTGCCTCAGCCTCGGCCCTCCAGATGTTTTGGGACTACAACTCCCATGATCCCTAGCTAGCAGGACCAGTGGGCAGGGATGATGGGAATTGTAGTCTCGAAACATCTGGAGGGCCAAGGTTGAGGAAGCCCCTGAAATGAAGGAATATGAAACTGTTCCATATGGGTATCAAACCTGAACCTTGGCGTTATCAGCACCACGCTCTAACCCACTGAGTTATCCAGGCTTAGTATAATTGGCTACTTTCTACACACATTCCTCTCTATCCTCCATCTAGGAAAGATTCTTTAGATCTCCCCACACCCTGGTTTGAAGCAGTAGGTTTCTAGTCCTCATGGCTTTCTAAGGGAAGCTTGAAAAGGTGAAGGCAAAACATGGCAAAAAGGATAAATTCCATGGTTTTAAGCTTACAATGCATAAGAAGGTGTCATCATACTGGCCAACAAATCCAAGAGATGCTTTTGCAATTAGATGCTCCCTACACAGCAAGCAATAATCTCTTCCTGTCACCTCACAGCTAAGCCACTCAAGAACACTGCTGGACGTTTCCATAACTGGCTGCCTAAATTTAGTTATCCAAACACAAGTGAGAAGACAAACCAAATCCAGACGAATAGAAGACAGGAAACTCTTAGTTCTTCTTTGGGAGATCTTTCATTGGTATGGAAGAAGCAAGACACAACAGGAGTCTATCCTGCTGCTCAGAAAGGACCCTAGTCATTTATTACCTGCTCAAAAACTGCAGTGGAAATGACAACCCACAGTAACACTCTGTGTGGTGCTGGACTCAGTTGCCCCTGGTATGTGGATATGCAGATGCCTAGTCATTATTACTGACACATCTGGCTAGAAATCTATCTTATTGCCTTTCTGCCAGCTTTTCTCTTTCATCTTCAATCTCAGCCACTGGCTGAGTTACAGTGCCATAATGGAATATTCACAAACATTCCAACTGTGAAGAGAGGAGGCAATAATCAGTTCACATCTGATGTAAGTGAAGAAAAAGAAGCCTGGCTGGAGGGCTGCATGTTGGTAAGGCTTCAAGATCTTAGAAGGCTAAAAGGTCAGAAACCCCAAAAGCCAAATGGTGCAATGTGAAGATTCATAAGTCATACATGATTAATTATATCCCTGGCAGACAGAAGGGCTGAGAATGAGGGAAGTAAAGGAACTGAGAGATGAAAGCCAACTCTATACCAATTATACACAGTTATACACAAAACTGTTAAGCGTTTTAAAGTTGTGTAAAGATCAGGACAGTGAAGACTACACATTTAAGTAAATTAAGAAGCAGTGAAACTTGGCTGTTTTTCTACTTGAACTAGCTCCCAGTGGCACACAGCCAAAGCTCTAGTAATAAATTTGTTCCAGCTTACAAAGGCTGCACATGTTTATAAGCTATGAACTAGCTACTAAGGGAGCAGGTCGTGTGTATTCCCAGCAGAGGGCAGTGGTAATTGGACATTTCCTGCTTCAGTTGTTTTCGTGCAGTGCTTAATTGAGTTATATGGAAATAAAAGTCATCCTGCTCAAATCACCAGACATGTGAGTATTAACCACCAACGGCATGCATAAGATGCTTCACTCAGTTAAGTTTGAAATGGGCACTAAGTATTCTAAGCTCTATGTGATTTCTTGAAGATAACTGCAGATGCACAAACCTTCAGAAGTACTAATTAATATGCAGATTCACCTCTGGGGGGGGGGAAGGCTTTTGGTTTTGTTAGCTTTGTTATTTCCTTCCAGGATCCAGTTTATTATGAGTTACTTTGAGCACATGCCAATTTTGTAGACTGGATCCTGTTACTTCCACACCCCTTAGAAGTTTCATTTTCATTATTTGTGCTATACATAGAAGAACTTCTGCTTAAGGAGAAACCAAGTACACAATAATTCCTCTGGATATAGCACAAATTTGAAGATTGGTAACACCCAAGGAAGGCAGATTGCTTCTTCTTCTTTAATTAATTTCAGAAGTATGACCAGTAACCAAGACCATTCTGAAAGCTGTCAGGGGCAGAGAGTCCATGCCTCCAGCTTCTACACAAAGAAGTGTGATACTTCCAAATCCTGCTGCCATAAATATAAACCAATTCATCACAACTCTTCTTTGCTCCCTGAATAGTATTAGGGGTAAGGAGATGCAACGTCATGCCAAGGAGCAGATTTGTTATTTCAAATATTTAAATACCACTTTAATTCTGTTTTTAAGTGATGGTTTGCACGGGAAAATCTTGCGGCTGATTTGAACTCCAAAACCAGGAGTGACATTGGCTGACAGGGCAAAACGCTAGCAGGGATAGTGCACCCTCACCCCTGAATCCTCTTGCTAATTATGCGGTTTAAAACGTGCATTTTGCAATGTTTTATTTTGAAATATTTAAGATATCTTAAGTTTCCTGTTAATTATGTTGCTTCGAATGGATACTGCACTTGACTTTCTTCAGTAACGCTTTTATTCTGGGTTGTTTTATTTGATGATTTAATGTCAGCTGCAAGCCGCTTTGAGGTTTTTTCCTTAAGAACAGAAAGCGAAACGAGTGATAACAACACACGGTGGTGATCGTGCAAAGGCAGGGAGAGGATCGGGGTTTCTTTGCAGCAGCAGCCAAGTCCTTGCAGGGGCAGGAAAGCGGCGGGAGCAGCCGCGCGGAGCTCTCCGAAGAGGACCGCAAGGAGGAAGGCGGGCGGGGAACTCTTTAGGGGTGACACCGGGGCTGAAAAGGGATGGGAGTGCCCGACAGCGAGGCCCAGCCGGTCAAGCGACCCCGACACCAAGGAGGCTTTGAAGAGGGGAGAAGAGGCGGCTTGAGGGGCGACGCCCGCGAAGCGCCGGGGAGCGGGAGCGGAGGGAGGAACCAAGGCGCAGGGTCGCGGGAGCAGGAGGGGAAGCTTTCGGTGAAACACCGCTGAGGACAACGGTTGGGGCGCGTGCGGCGGGGGGGGGAGGGGGAGGCCGAAAACCGCGCGCCGCACTCACCTGACAGCGCGCGGCAGAGGAAGCGCCGCCAGCGCATGGGGAGAGGGAGCGGAGCCGTTTCCCCCGAATGGTGACTCAAGGAGGGCGGGCCGGGGCAGGGCCGGGCCCTGCCGCCGCCGCCGCCGAGAACAAACCCCGCCCCTTTACTCGGAGCTCGCTTACGTCATCGCTGCCCGCACCGAGTTTCTCGATGTCGCTGGATGATGACGCAAGAAAATGAAGCGTTCCCAGAGCGGCAGGTCACGTGAGCGGGACTCTTCGGAGCCGGTAAGGAGGAGCAATCCATTGGGGACAGAGTAGGGGGGGGGGTTAAAGTATCAGTAGGTCAAACCATTCGGAAAGAGGGAGCCATGGTTTTGGTGAGGAGAGAGGCTCGCGAAGGCAAGCCAGGGAAACAGCGAGGATCGAACCATCTGCAGGCGGAGGCGCGGGGAGAGCAAGGCTAAACCATTGTTGGACCTAATGGGGGGGAGGGAAGCAGTTGAGATTGGGGGCGAACCATTATCGCGAAGTAGGGGGGTTCTGAGGGCCGAACCATTTGTGGAGTGGAGGGGGGGAGGCATGGTCTTGTTTGATGTCTGACCCGATTCTGACGTCATGTCTCCTTTTCCTGCATTTTTCCCTCTCCAGTAGTGTGCATTTATGTGTATCTGCCTATTCTATCTATTGTACCTGCATCGCAGGGGGCTGGGCTGAATGACCCTGGGTGGGGGGTGGGATTCCTTCCAATTCTACAATTCTGTGATTCGGGCTCCAGTCGTTGCAAGCACTTGCAGTGGCAGCTGCATGCTCTGTCTCTGCAAAGACCGTATTTTTCGCTCCATAAGACGCACCTAGTTTTTAGAGGAGGAAAACAAGAAAAAAAATACTCTGGACGAAACAGTGGATGTATGGTTTTTGTGGTTCATGCTGTGGCCACAGACATGTGATTTGATGGTGAGTTTGGGGTAGCCCAATGCAAAAATCCTCAGGATCCATGTGGATCCGTGCTTTGTAACCATGTTTTTGCGGCATTGCGGCCCCACGCAACAGTGGGTGCATGGCTGCAGGCTGTAGCCATGGTCATGCTATGCAATCTGATGGTGAATTTGGGGTGACCCAATGCAAAAATCCTGAGGAGCCATGTGCTTTTACCTCCCCCTCCCAGGCAGCCTCCTTTATTTCTAGAGTCCCTTATCTCCCTCTAGATTGCTTGCCGATCAGCTGCTCAGAGGCTTTGTTTCAACACCCCCTTCCCTCTTGTTTGCCTTAGTGTCTTTTCCTTAGCTGGAGCAGTTTTTTGCTCCTCCTTTTCTTCTAATTTCTCTCCTCATTGCTTGTTTTAGTATTCCTGTCTCCTCTCCTTGCAAGTTCGCTGTCTTTACCTCCCCCCTCCCAGGCAGCCTCCTTTATCGCTAGAGTCCCTTATCTCCCTCCTGATCGCTTGCCGATCAGCTGCTCAGCAGCTTTGCTTCAACACCCCCTTCTCTCTTTCTAAAAAACAAACAAACACGATTTGCTTTTTGCCCCTGGGCAATTCGATTCCAGGGACCATGCATTCGCTCCATAAGACGCACAGACATTTCCCCTTACTTTTTAGGAGGAAAAAAGTGTGTCTTATGGAGCGAAAAATACGGTATTTCCATCCCGCGATCCAGGAGGAAAACCCCACCCAGGCTTTGAAGGGGGAAGTACTGGGCATTTGGAAGGCACCCAGGCTGTGTTTCCAAAGCACTGTGAGAAGACCAAAAGTATCTTAATTGCTAACAATATAAGAACTGCCTTGCTGGATCAGATGCTTTTGGAACACCTCCCTCCAAAACACGATGGTTTTGACAGGAGGCCACATGCTAGATATTTCCTCCCACCTTAAGCACACACCTGTTGTTCAGAGGTTTACCGCTGCCTGTTCTAGACTCTTTTTTTAGCTGTCTCTGCTAAATCTGTATATTTGATAAGTATTTTATATTGCCTTCCTACTTTGATTCATATTTTTATTAATTAAGTGATATATAAACTTGTCAAATAAGAATAAACTTTTCTCCCTTCAATCGTTTCCATAAAGAGCAGCTGTTGCCCCTTGGATGATGTTCCGTAAAGATCGTTGCTGTCTTTGCTCATCATAAAAGCCGAATCCTGTGCCTCGGAATCGCTGGAGATTGGCGTTTGTTTGCTAGGCTTCAGGGACTGTACATGAGCTCAGAATGACGACCGTAACCCGGACTATAAGGTATAACTCTGTTTATTTAGTGGGATCATTGTGCCTTGTGCTGTCCAGGATCTAGAACTGATATGTCCCTTTTCCACAGTGTTTCTTCCGTTCTTGTACATATTCCATGAAAGTACATTGCATTGTTTTTCAGCAGCTCAAGAGTAAGCCTGCAGTCTCATGCATGCTTCTGAATACCTTTTGCTGGAAAGTAAAAGGTATCGGGGTCAGGAGCTCAGCCTACACTCGAGTAGGACCCTGGCAGAGACACATGCCCGACTGGCATGTTCTCTCCCTCCTGGTCAATCGTTCGGGAGCTTCAAAAGCTTTCTTCAGCCCAAACATCACAGCAACCGATGCCAACCGGCACACTTAGGGATCCGCAGAGTTTGCGCATCATGCGTAACAGACCTCAGCAACTCAGCATTTTGGCTAATCTACTTTATTTACATATAAGCACACACGGAGCACTGCAACATGGCTCCCTCTATCTCTAGCATCAGACAGCAAAGAGAAAAAGAACAAAGGACAATAGTCCCACTTCATGGAACACAGTGACACAAACATCCTGTCTCCGTCACTTCCCACTCTGTGGAGTCAGAACATATGCCGTCATGTGATAGACAGAAATCCCATGATTGCAATCACGGAGCAGGAATTCTAACAAAAGGACCCCTGGACGGTTAGGTCCAGTCAGATTTGACTATGGGGTGCGGTGCTCATCTCCGCTTTCAGGTCGAGGGAGCCATCATTGTCCACAGACAGTTTTTCCGGGTCATGTGGCCAGCAGGACTAAACCCCTTCTGGTGCAACAGGACACCATGACGAGTGCCAGAGCGCACAGAAACACATGGAAACAGCAGGAGGGAAGTGTGTTCTTTGCACTCTGGTTCTGCTTGTGAGCTTCTGGTTAGCAGATTCTGGATTAGCTGGGCCACTGGCCTTACACAGCAGGGCACTTCTTATGTTCTTATGCTTTTCTTATGCTATGAACCAACCAGCATCATCTGAGGCCGTTCTTCCTGCGCCTCCATGAGAATTCCAGAGGGTGGCAGTACAGGCCTTTTCTGTGGTGGCTCCCATTTTTCGGAATGCTCTCCTCAGAGAGGCTTGCCTGGCACCTTCACTACATATCTTTATATGCCAGGCAAAAGCATTCCTCTTTTCCCAGGCCTTTGGCTAACTAAACAACCCATGGCCTTTAAAACCGTGCGGAGGCCTTACTGTTTTTGTTTATCGCTACGGTATGTATTTTGGTGTTTTTATATTGTAAACCACCCAGTGTTCCTCAGATGAAGGGCTGTATGGACATTTTAAAAATAAAATAATAAATAGAGAGTAATTAAGTGCTGCACAGGTTCTGACTAAAACAGCAGTTCATCTGCACATGTTTGATCCCAGGATCTAAGAGCCCTCTTGGGGGGGGGGGAGAGGCTGAGGTTTGTTTTCCTCTGTTACTTCAAACAAAACGTGACAGAGTGAATTCGGATAGGTATTGAACCAGCTTCAAAGCCAGGATTAAATCTTCAAAGTTGTGTCCTCTGAGGGCTTTTAATATATATGACTAGAAATTGGCTCCCTTTCTTGTTACTGAATCATCACCTTAAAATGCCAGCCAGGTGCCTGGAAAGCACATTCAATAATAATAATAATAATAATAATAATAATAATAATAATAATAATAGTTTTATTATTTATACCCCACCCATCTGGCTGGGTTTCCCCAGCCACTCTGAGCCCTGCTGTGTTAGGGCAGGTGGTTGTCAGCTGATAGAGACTACCCCAGGGCTAGGTATTAATTCACATTGTAGCTTATATATTTTTGCAAGGTACATTTAAAAAAGAAACCAAACTATTATTTCGGTAACCTTCATAACAATCCCGCATGAGAGGCTGAATGAGTACAACTTGCAGAAGGCCAGCTTTCAGTGGAGAGAGGAACTAAATCTTGACACAGATTTGTCTTAGCCTTAAGTACCAAATTCTATCCGAAGACACCCTGCAGCCCCAAATCCAAAGTCTGCTTGCATCTGTTTTGTAAGATACATATATTGTAAGATATATATTCATATTGTAATTGCAGAATGACAGTAAATTTAATTAAATAAATAAAGAGGGAAGGGGGAAGAGTACAGCTTATATAAATGAGGCATCTACCCACCCACCCTTTCTGTTGTTATCGTTTCATCAGTATTTGCTGGCATTATGATCTTTTCTGGCTTTCTACACACCCTCCTGATACCTGGACTAGCAATCTTAAGAGCTAGCAACTCACTGCATTTTAAAATGCAAGCTGGGACGTCAGAGACGCTGAAATCTGTGGCCAATATAAATTTCATGTTCCTTATGGTGCTACTCCTTGCTGCTTGAGGCCAAGCCAAACTGCCTGTTTACTAAATCACAGTCTTTTTCTTATCAGAGTTGGGTTCTGCTCAGATATATATATATATATAGTGTGGATTAGTTGCTATAGCTTTCGTGTCTTGACCTTTTGAGCTAGTGAAGAGATTTTTCTGAGAAGATGGCTGTACTGCACTTAGTTGTGCTCTGGCTTGGCTTCGTGTATAGGGGCGAGCTGTGGTTTTGTGCCCTGTGCCAGCCAGATCTGTGTAGAAAAATCTCTTCACTAGCTCAAAAGGTCAAGACACGAAAGCTATAGCAACTAATCCACACTTAATGACCCACCTAAGTGGTACTCAGAATACCACTCAAGATATCACTCAAGATATCCCCCAAGTAATTAAGGAACAAAAGAAGAAAAGGCACAATAACCTGGGAACTTCTTCTCTGCACCACACCCCCTCAACAGTATTTATAGGAACTCAAACACTGAGATCCTGCTCTGTTCCAGTAACAAGAAGCCGAAAGCACCAGCCTGAAGATGACGAGTGAGACCTCGTCGAAACGTCGCCTAGACACCCCAACTCTTACACGGGAAGACACCCGAAGACACCAAAACCTACATTCCTGTACCCGTGAAAATCTACGAAAGCATATATATATATATATATATATAGGTTTTGGTGTCTTCGGGTGTCTTCCCGTGTAAGAGTTTATATATATATATATATGCTTTCGTAGATTTTCACGGGTACAGGAATGTAGGTTTTGGTGTCTTCGGGTGTCTTCCCGTGTAAGAGTTGGGGTGTCTAGGCGACGTTTCGACGAGGTCTCACTCGTCATCTTCAGGCTGGTGCTTTCGGCTTCTTCTTACACGGGAAGACACCCGAAGACACCAAAACCTACATATATATATATATATATATATTTTGTTATTTCTGGTATGTATATGTGTTCTTAAAGGGTCTATCTGTGTGTCAATTTTTGCATAGATTTTACAAGTTCTTCTTTGAATCGGTTTCAGGGCTTTGCGGTTAGAGGCCTTCTCCGGACTCCTTCCCAGGACTTGTGGCCTCCACACATCCACCCGGCAGTCCAACTCCAACCGGACATCCATCGCTTGTGTGGCCCGCCAGAAGTATGCCCGGCTCTATCCAGTGTTGCTGGTCAGACCTGACGGTTCTACATTCTATATCCGTTACAAGGAGCCAAGGCAGATCCTTTCGGTTAGAGTTGCTGTTTAATATTCATTCAGTTTATAGTCCCACTGTTTATGAGACGGCCCCAGGGCAGGTTACACAGTGACAGGACAGAACATTAAATGCAACCAGAACATAAGAAGCAGGATCAGGCCAATGGCCCATCAAGCGCAGCATCCTGCTTTTACCGTGCAGAACATTTAACAGTATGCAGGCGGCACCATATACAGTGCAGTACAGTGGTACCTTGGGTTACAGGCACTTCAGGTTACAGACACTTCAGGTTACAGACTCTGCTAACCCAGAAATAGTACCTTGGGTTAAGAACTTTGCTTCAGGATGAGAACAGAAATCGTGCGGCGGCAGTGGGAGGCCCCATTAGCTAAAGCGGTGCTTCAGGTTAAGAACAGTTTCAGGTTAAGAACGGACCTCCAGAACAAATTAAGTTCTTAACCTGAGGTACCACTGTATTCCTCTTGTGTTTTATGATTTTCCTGATACTGTAAGTGAGCCAGAACTGATCTGTGACCGTAATAATAAAATTCATCCAGTGGTACCTCTGGTTGCAAACGGGATCCGTTCCGGAGGCCTGTTCGCAACACGAAAAGAACACAACCCGCAGCGGCGAAACCCGGGAGTAACCCTTTCTGGTACTTCCGGGTCGCCGCGGGACGTAACCTGAAAGAAGGTAACATGAAGCGAGCGTAACATGAGGTATGACTGTACACAAAACAGAAGCATTAAAACACGAGAAAAACAAGTGACTGCAATTCAGCAAAGTACAGATAGGCAGTAAGCTATAAGGAAAACAAATGATTGGCAGATTAATTCAGCTCCAACCAAAGGTCTGGGCAAATTTAGTTTTTTGCTTGGAGAAAGAAAAGGTCTTCCAGGTGTCTGAGAGAGCAGCAAATAAATATTCCCGAAATGCATTTAAGAATCCCAGGACTAAAAGGTCCTTTGTTTGACCTGAAATATATTGGATGTCCACTATGGGGGTAAACACTTCGTATTGTAGTCTTCTCCATGCAAAATTAATTCCCCACACATAGAAAATTAGCATGTCAAGGGGAAGGTTTCTGCCCCCCCCCCTTCTGATATGCTAGTTTTTTTCTTACGTGTAGGAAATTATTTTTGCCTGAACCTTAAGCCATTTGATTCCTCCCACCAGCATTCTGAACAGTCCAGACACAAGTTTACCACTCGTATCAGCAGTAAGGTTCCATTAGGGCAGGAAAGTCGTCAGATTTATGGGGCCGTTACAATTATTGTATGTAAATCTTTGAGAATTATTTATTTAAAAGTATACCACTTAATATAAAAAAAAACCTCTAAGCATTTTACATAAAAACAATAATTTAAAAATTCCGTTAAAATTCCTCAAAACTAGATAAGAGCAAAACATAACTATATATCACAAACGAAACTGAATCGTGTGATAAATAAAAATTAAGAGTCAATAAAGTCCAGACACGAGGACACATCTTCACACACTGCAAGAGGCGATCACTAGAGGTGTGTGAACTCTGTTCAAGGAAAACCTTTTGACCGTTGCAGATCATCTACTGTATGCGTCCAATAAGCTTTATACAGTTTGAAAACCACAGGCATTGATCCTGAGCATCCATGAGGGGGCTGAATTGATTGCGCACCAGGACTAGTAACTTAATAATAGAATAGTCTTTTGGTTTCTAAAGGGATTTCTCAATGTCTTTTCCACAAGCTGCAGACTTAACATTTGAAGCAGCAGGCATTAAATACCGTATTTTTTGCTCTATAAGATGCACCAGACCATAAGACGCACCTAGTTTTTTGGAGGAGGAAAACAAGAAAAAAAATATTCTGAATCTCAGAAGCCAGAACAGCAAGAGGGATCGCTGCGCAGCGAAAGCAGCGATCCCTCTTACTGTTCTGGCTTCTGGGATAGCTGCGCAGCCTGCATTCGCTTCATAAGACGCACACACATTCCCCCTTGCTTTTTAGGAGGGAAAAAGTGAGTCTTATAGAGCAAAAAATACTCTTCTCTTTCTTGCCTCAGTAAGGGTATCCTTACTGAATTTCTAGAGCTGGTAAAAGGAACAAGACCCTGCCTGCGGGGGAAACATGGTGATTCTAGGGGTGTTTACAAGTTTCTATGAATGCATAATTCCGTTTCCAGATACCTGTGGACATCAACACACTCCCTGACGCCGAAAGGAGAGCCCGCTTGCGGAAACGAGATACCACCAAACTTAAACCCAAAGAGGAGACACGTTTCGAAGACGACTTTAAATTGGACGATTACAGAAAGTTTTGGAAAAAGAAATGAGATCCACCACCCGGGGTGGAAAATCAGTCACAATAAGATACTTAATTTTACATTTTAAGTTGTAAAATTGTCCACAAATAAAGAGATGTCTTCTGTTTTCTTTGTGTTCCTGTTTTATTTTCTGGGCTGGGGATCCGTAACTGGCTAAGTGTGATTATTACCGTGTCTTGTCACCCAGTGGAAGAAATCTTAAGTTGATTGATTAAGGCTGGCTTCAATCCTATGCACAGTTACCTGGGAGAAAATCCCATTGATCTCGGGGCTGGCTTCTGAACAGACATGTATAGGATTTTATTTGTTTTGGTTTTTTTATAATTTTTATTGAATGGCTTTATATTGCAAAAAACAATACAGCCATACTACCGCTAAATATAATTAAGAAATAAAAATTACATACATCAATATTTAGTTTATTTGTTATTTACCGTCTTATTTCCTCCCAAACATTGCATACAACAACACACATATGTGCAGACACCCACACACCCACACGCGCACAGAAAATGATAATAGTGAAAGTAAATATTTTTCCCCTTTTATCTTCCAAAATCTTTTCTTCAGCTTTGACTTCCTGTCAAGTCCCTTTGCCTATGTTTTATCTTACATTTGAATGTACACAAAACAATAAACCTTTCTATATAATTTTTCTAATACATTCTGAAAACATAATAAATCCTTAATTGTAGTCCACCTCCTTTTAGTTCCTTTATCACTCGAATGCTAGCATGGAGTCAAAACTATTATTGTATTTCTGAACATATTTTTTATAAACATCCCATTTTCCCGCTAATTTTTGCTTTGAGTTTCCTCTGAGTTTACTAGTCAGTCGAGCCGTCTCCACCAATTCCTGTAATTTGATTTGCCAATCTCTTATTTTTGGAGCCTCGTGATCTTTCCATCCCTTGGCCACAAGTATACGAGCTGCTGCGGTTGCATACAAAAATACGTCTCTTAGATTTTTTGGGATCTCTTTATCTAAAATACTTAATAGAAATGCCTCCGGTTTTTTAGTAAAAGTTATCCCCATCATCTTTTTTAATTCATTGTATATTTTCATATACGATGGAAAATATACGAGGATTTTGTTAATGTACATTTGAACAAGGGTTTTGGCTATGATTCAGAAGAAAAGGTAAGCACTATCATGCAAGAGGCATCTCCTGTGCGGAAGAGAAAGGGGAAAGCTTGTTCTCAAAGAACGTTGCTACTGCTCTTGGCTTTTGCAAATATATCCTTGAAAATCATTAGCAGTGCAATCCTGTGTATGTTTACCCAGATTATTAATTTCCACCAGGGTTATTAATTTCCACCAGGGTTAATCTTTAGTAAGTGCATTTTTAACTGCAGCCTAAGATTACCCTAAAGTCTGCTGTCCCGTTAATTGGGGACATCTTAATCAAAAGGCTTTGAATCAATAAACATTCAGTTATTCCTTTTTATTATTATTACCATTCATTTAAACGCTTCAATTTTTTCTCCCCCTCGGTATGTACAGTCACTTAAGTTAAAAAAAATAATGGGCAGAGGGTCCTTGAATAACTTTCTCAACACCTTTATGACCGGACTTCACCTGTTGAGTTTGCCTGTAAGGCATCTGTTAAAAGCAAAAAACTTCTTTCCATCGAAGGAGGCGAATCTGGCAAAGAACGTAGGAGATGGTCTTGTTCTGCATGAGATCAGTGACCCAGTTTGCAGGGCCATAACAGGACCAGATGCAGAGGAAAACTGATGCTTTATTAACGGGGTGTCAGAAGAACTGACCCCTTTTTATTTTTAGGCTACGAGGGAAGGAACAAGATTTTGCTGAAATTTAGGGTTTGGAGAGAAATCGGGGATGAATCATGGGAATTCTAGAGTTGGAAGGGATCCTGACGGTGATCTGGTCCGACCCCCTGCAGTGCATGACATATGGCCAGCCAACCTCTCAGGATTAACTGATTTCATTAAGGCTTCCCCTTTCCCCAGCCCAAAAATTGGCTCCTGTACATTTAATAATTATACAGATTTTTTTTAAAAAAATAGGTGTGGGTAGCTTGTGCGGGAGCAACAAAACTCTTACTGAAATGCCCCTTTTCTGCTTTAGATGGAAGATTTGTCAGCTGCTGTGCTGCCACGTGCTCTTTTGTAAAAATAAAAAAATGAGATTACTGTATTAGTTACTGCTGTACGCGGTTCTTTCACAGAGCAATGCAAACAGATCATAAAGCCTTCGGGAACTTGCAGCTTAAATTTTAACTAGAGGGAAGGAGGAAGTGTGGATGATGGAACGGGTGAGGCAGGAGATCCAATGTTATTTCAGTGGTTTCGGAGTTGTGGCGTTGGAAGGGGCACCGAAGGTCATCTAGTCCAACCCCTGCAAAGCGGGAATCTCAAGACATGGTCCCCCCACCAAATTTGAAACCACACCTTTCTTCATGCGGGGATGAGGGCTTAGGCAAGCATCTGGCTTGTCTGCAAACAAGAATGTTTCTAGCAGGCCTGATTGAAATCAATAGGCAGGGAGTTCCAAAGAGCAGGCTTTCTTTCCCAAGAATGAGGGTTACCCCACCCCTGTCCCATTTCTCCAATGCAGGGCTCCTGTGCCTCGATAAACCTGCAATAAAGGCAGACTTTGAGCCACTGAAGTTTCCCACACCATCACCGCATCCCCATGTCCAGAGAGTCTTAGGTAGTTACGATGACTGCACAACCCATCTACAACAGGCCGCAAGGTGGTTAAATTGGTCTCAACTAGGGCCAGGGACTTTTCAGTACTGGCCCCAACTTGGTGGAACACTCTTATCACAAGAGAATAGGGCCCTGTGGGACTTGACATCTTTCCGCAGGGCCTGCAAGACGGAGCTGTTCCGTCTGGCCTTTGGTTTGGACTCAGTCTGACCCTTATGTTTCCCTCCCCTTATGGTTTTGATCTATGGGCTACTTTTAAAATGAGGCTGCATTTTAAATTGCATTTTAACCTGTATTTTAAATTGGGGTTTGGTTTTTTCCTATTATGTTGTTGTAAACAAAAAATGCCCTTTTCCCTTATGGGGTATCCAAGAGCCCATATAGAGTCCTGACATAAGTTCTGTATTGGTAGGAGAGAATAACAGAGGCCAACTAGAGAATACTGAAAAGCAAAGCAGCTAGTAAGCTTGATCTTTATTGATCTGTTGCAACAGGGTGCTCCCTCACACGCAGGAAAGGAGGAGGACCCAGAAAAATAGTGTGCAAGGCCTTATAAAGACTTTTGAAATTGCTACCCTGGAGATCCAGAACACCCCCAGAAACATCATGCATACATCAATCACAGAAGGGGTGTAACCTAAGACCACCCCTCGGATACATCACACCTACATCACAGAAAAGGCGGTCTAAAACAGAAATTTTGAATGACAGATAGGTAGCCGTGTTGGTCTGCCATAGTCAAAATAAAATAATTCCTTCCTGTAGCACCTTAAAGACCAACTAAGTTAGTTCTTGGTATAAGCTTTCGTGTGCATGCACACTTCTTCAGAAATTTTGAATGTTGCTTTTCTCCTGTCCTTGTTTATCTCCTGTCTGGCAGGTTACCTGATTGGATACCCTGCTTACTTGATTGGATTTCCTGGGGAGCCTGGCCAGTCTTTTGTAATGACAAATACTTAGTTCCTGGGCCAGGTCACAGGCTCACACCTTATTCAAACACAGACATACCCTTAAGACAGGATTTGTGAAGGAAAAGACATTGGGGAGGCTTTTCCATTTTCCTTTGACCTTGCAGAGAAAACATTTGGTCAGTTTGGGAGCCAAAAATGGTTTCAGGTCGGTCTTCCTGTGCTGATCTATGTACATGCTTGGCTGGTACACTTAAGAACATCACCATATGCCTAAGACCATAAAATTCCTATCACAATATTTTTACTGTAATTTTACTGTTGTTATCCGGGGAGGGCGGGGTATAAATAAAATTTGTTGTTGTTGTTGTTTGTTATTATTTTTATATTATCCTGCGGTTGCTAAAGAGAGTTGGCCACCCCCCTCCCAGCAACTTGGTGCGGCCCGTATCCCCCCACGGGCACGCGGCTTGATGGTGTCTCCCAAAGGCTTGCGGAAGTTGCTGCAGGAAGCGGGTTCTGCAGGCAGCACGTGAGTCGCAAAGTGGAGGAGGCTTTGGCGGGGGGAGTTGCTCTGCTTGCAGAAGTGGGGGGGGGGGAGAGACTGACAGTTAAGAGCAGCCCCCCCAAGGACAGCATGGCCGGAGTGTGGAAAGGTATGGGGGAGGGGGCTGTGGAGCGCGTGCATTTATGTACATTTGTCTTATCTGTTACGCCCATAGCTGTCAACTTTTCCCTTTTCTTGCGAGGAATCCTATTCGGAATAAGGGAATTTTCCCTTAAAAAAAGGCAAACGTTGACAGCTATGGTTACGCCTGCGTTGCTGGGGGGTTGGGCTAGATGACCCCAGGGACCCTTCCAACTGTACTGTCTGTCTGTCTGTCCACGCAGTACTTTTTTTCTAAAAAAAATGTTTAGGGGTACTCTCATTTCGGCTCAAGAAAATCACAATTTTGTAGTTCAGATCGGGGAAAATAAATACAGTAAATGGACAAAAGTTGAAAGATTCATAAAATCTTTAGGGGTATGCAGACCCCCAGGAAAAAGCTCTTTATCTATCTTATCTATCTATCCATGCAATCTGCCCTGCTGAGTTCAGTGGGACTTACTCCCAGGAAAGGCGTGCTGTTAGGCTGCAATGCTACGGATACCGACTTGAGCAGGGGCCAGCAAACTTTTCCAGCAGGGGGCTGGTCCACTGTCCCTCAGACTTTGGGGGGGGCAGACTATATTTTGGAGGGGGCGGGAGAATGAATTCCTATGCCCCACAAATAACCCACAGATGCATTTTAAATAAAAGGACACATTCCACTCATGTAAAAACACGCTGATTCCCTGACTGTCTGCAGGCCGGATTGAGAAGGCGATTGGGCCGTATCCGGCCCCCGGGCCTTAGTTTGCCTACCCATGGACTTGAGAGTACTTACCTGTCAAAACTTGGTGGGACTTATTTCTGAGGAAATAAGCACGGGCTTTCCCTCGTTAAGACACTTGGGTATCTTAGATTGTAGCTTTTTTTAATTCCCCCCACCCGCCTTCTTGGCCTTAAGAAACTGTGCATTATCCCACTGGGTTGTTTGTGATAATTGACGAACACGGTAGAGATGGAGGGAAGTGCTTTGCAAGTGAAGACGGTGAAACCTATGCATTGTTTCTTGGTGTGAAGCCCTAGTGAACGCACTCCAGAATGTACGGTAAGTTCTGAATAAAGATGCACAAGAGCAAGCTGCCAAATTATTTTGGAAATCACACAATCCAACCCACCCTGGTGCTCTCCAGATGGTTTAGGCTGCAACACCTTCCCTGCAGTGTTTATTGAAGCCTGCTGTCAGAAACAAGACACTGGGGTTTCCAAGCTGCCACATTTGTACTAACCTGCCCAGATTGTTGTCATTTAAGTCAGGCATCGAAGTCACGTATTTGATGTTTTTTTTTACCTTCGGAGTCGTTGCTGTATTTAATATTTGTTGTTGTTTTAAATAGACTTCAGAGAGAGTCACTTTTGCTTCTATCTGGAAAAAGAATATATCTTTGCAAGTATGAAGTACAGCTAAAGGATCTTTTTTTCATCTTAGGAAAAAGGCACTCTCTGTGCTCCTAAACACTCTACGCTTCATTTCTTAAAGCAAAGCCTTTTCCCTTTAGAAAGGGACTACCTGTGATTAAGGAATGTTGAATGATGTTGGATTGAAATTAAGTGGTTTCAAGCTGTAATTATGATAAAATGGTTTTCTTTTTGTAAGAAAGAAAATTTAAAGGTATAATAATTTAAGATGTTGGAGAGAAAATAAGGCGTTTCTTTTTTCTTTTTTTCCTAAGCTGTACTGCTTTGAGATAAGGATTTGCTGTATAAATAATTTGAACTGGATATACAAGAAGGGGAGGTATGAGGAGGTCGGGGAAATATGTTATGAGAAAATAAGTTGTGAAATTTATGTGTTTTTAATGTTTTTATGTTTGCTTTTTTCTTTTTGTTTGTAAAATATTGGAAACTCTAATAAATATTTTAAAAATAAAATAAAATAGAAAGGGACTACCTGTGGCCGCATTGGTTTTGCTACGAGGCCTCTTTGTAAAGGTTTGCTAAGGACACAAGATCCATCTTGCATCATTGTTAGCTGTGGCATGTAGCTTGGCACTTTGTGACTTGTGTTGGGGGTTGTGTGGCTATTCTGTGGCTTGGAATGCCTGTTGTGTTAATTTATCCAGAGTAAGCGTGTTTTGATTATTGGCCTTCTTGGAAAAACAAACAAACCCAGTTCTTCTATTGATACGTTATTTCATTTACACCATAGAATTGTAGAGTTGGAAGGGACCCCAGGGGTCCTCTAGACTCACCCCCCTGCAGTTCAGGAATCCTGCCCAAAGCCGTCTCTGGGTGGGCTTGAACTACCAGCCTTCTAGTTAACAGCCATGAATGTATGCAAGGTATCCTGAACTGCCCAAAGATGGGATATGCACATTGAAGCTATTTTTCTTCGGAGTAGTATTCAGCCAAGTGAATGGATCAGGGCTGGGGAATCTCTGGCCTGAGGGGAAGGGCACAAGTGGCACTCTGGGTCTCTGGATCTGACCCCTGAAACCCTCCAAGGCTGCACCCCCTCACCAGATCCACTTGGCACCTTCCTTGGGCATATGGGTCTGGCTGAAATTTGCCCTTGAACTCTGATGACGCCTCTGGCTCGCATGGATGGAGGAAGGTTAAGCACATGGGAGCGTACTAACATTGGCTGCTCCTCCCATTTTTGCCTCTGGTACTCCCCACCACTGGTATACCTGAAGGAGCGTCTCCACCTCCATCATTCTACCCAGACACTGAGGTCCAGCACCGAGGGCCTTCTGGCGGTTCCCTCGCTGCGAGAAGCCAAGTTACATGGAACCAGGCAGAGGGCCTTCTTGGTAGTGGCACCCGCCCTTTGGAACGCCCTCCCACCTGATGTCAAAGAGAAAACCAACTACCAGACTTTTAGACGACATCTGAAGGCAGCCCTGTTTAGGGAAGCTTTTAATGTTTAATAGGTTATTGTATTTTAATATTCTGTTGGAAGCCGCCCAGTGTGGCTGGGGAAACCCAGCCAGATGGGCGGGGTATAAATACCGGTAATAAATTATTATTATTATCATTATTATTTATTATTATGTGACCTCCACCTCCGAAAGATTACTTAGAAGGGAATGTGGCTTTTGGGCTGTCTCTTCCAACCCAGGCAGTATAGAAGTTTTGCAGCTTCGAATTCACAGCTCCCTGGGCTCTGTCACTTAAGTCCACACAAATACAATGAGCAAAGTCACGGCCACTTTTGAAAGCACAACAGAATACTAAAACTGAAACATTTCTTAAGCCTGTTGCTTTCTCCGTTTTCCATGTCCAGGCGCCTGAGGATTGGAATCTTACGCTCCCTGAGGATTGGCGTTCTACTTTAAAAGGAAGGAAGGAAAGAAGACGTTCCGGGCTCGTTCTCTCCTGTCCATCACCATGTTTGGCTCGTCCCGAGGGGGCGTGAGAGGAGGGCAGGACCAGTTTAACTGGGAAGATGTAAAGACGGACAAACAAAGGGAAAAC
Source organism: Podarcis bocagei (assembly GCF_964188305.1). NCBI lineage: Eukaryota > Metazoa > Chordata > Lepidosauria > Squamata > Lacertidae > Podarcis > Podarcis bocagei. The sequence continues at coordinate 55,846,785 of NC_138137.1, forward strand.
TACCTAGGTAGGGAGATGACCCTCTGCTGTCTTTTGACTACTGAAGGCTGAGCTAGCGCCAACCATCAGCTACGTGCTGAAATGACTATGAGTCTGTGTGAGACGTCCTGTGTTTGAATATCGCCCTCTGTGGCCTTTAGCAGGGCGTTCTGTCTCTCCCCTCTTTCCTCCTCCGCAATGCAGAGGGGATGAAATTCAGTCCCACAATCTGAAGGGTTTTGGTGTGGCAGAGGAGAGGACACTCATTGCAAAACAGCCAAAATGTGAACAGAGGCAGCCTGGGCTTTGGACCTTCGCGTCATCTGGAGCCAGTGTGGTGTTGTGGTTAAGAGCAGTGGACTCATAATCTGGGGAACCGGGTTCGTTTCCCTGCTCCTCCGCATGCAGCTGCTGGGTGACCTTGGGCTAGTCACACTTCTCTGAAGTCTCTCAGCCTCACTCACCTCACAGAGTGTTTGTTGTGGGGGAGGAAGGGAAAGGAGATTGTTAGCCGCTTTGAGACTCCTTAAGGGGAGTGAAAGGCGGGATATCAAGTCCAAACTCCTCCATCTTGTTAGAGGTCTCTCAGCGCTCGCGCACTCTCTAGTCCTGCTCTGAGTTTTGTTTTCGTTTGTCTTTCTCCTTTTAACGTGCAGGGAACTCCTTGATGGCACCCGTAGGCCGGTGGCAGAAGGGGAAGGATCTCACGTGGTACGCCAAGGGGAAGAAAGGTGACGCACCTCTCTCCCGGGAGGATGAGCTGGCTGCTGTCCGGCGAGCAGAAGAGGAGGCCATGATGGCAGCCTTGTAAGTCTTAGACACAGTCGCCTGGCTATGTTTGCTGCCCACGGGTGTAACAGCAGCTGGGTGTGACATGAATATCCCCTTACCCAGTTGAGAAGAACTGTCCTTCCTTCTATCCCCGTGATCATCAAAGCCGAGAGAATATTTTCCCATTTTATACCGATGTATATATTTATCCAAATAATTTTTATTGGTTTTCTAGTCCACCTCTGCCAGATTTTGTAACTCTCATTTGTATTTCTTTTAAGGGGTTATAAGAACGTGAAGAAGCAGCCGACAGGACTAAGCAAAGAGGTATTTATATATATATATTTAAAATATTTGTTTGTGTGGAAAATATATGTGTGTGCGCGTGTGTGCATATAAACACAGTTGATCACAAAGCTCAGAGTATACATACATGAAAACGAGGATTGTTAACTTATCTAAGTCCTTTCGGTTAATTAGTCAATAGCTAGTTAATCAGTTAATGGATTGTATTTCAATAAAAGAGCTTATTATTAAAACCTCAGTATGTTCCTTTGAAGACGATGAAGGGCACGTTACAAAATCTAGAGAGCGATAATATTTATAATTTAAAAAATACAAATATAGAAGGAATAGTGTATTTTGATATATTGCATCAACTTGGAAATTTGGAAAAGAAAAAAAAAGAACGATGGTGTTTACTCATTAGAATGGATGGGCTTTATTGGTGTAAGGTTTCGTTAACCAGGTGGCAGTTCTAATTAAAGCAGAGTGACTTAACAATGAGGAAACAGTCCAAGCGTCTTCTCCCTCGCTTCGCTCTCTTCCCAAAGCAGCTTAACTCCCGGCATTAAACGCCAGCCTTGGCTGTCTCAGATATTTTGCAGGTCAGAAGAGGGGTTATGGGGAAGAGCCAGCTTGAGTTCCCCCACAGGTACTCTCTCTATAGCAGAGGTTCGCAAGCATTTTTCTTTGGGCCACACTTTCAGAATAAAAATTTGCTCGTGCCACACCGAATTTCTGATGAGAAATACAATGGAAAACAAATGGCTCCCAGCAGTTCTTGGATTTACAACACAGAACACAGCTACTTTGTAATATGATCGTGGGACATCCTTAAAACAATGCAGCTACATAAGAGCGTGAATCATTCCCGAAATATACCATATTTTTTACACCATAACACTCACTTTTTTCCTCCTAGAAAGTAAGGGGAAATGTCTGTGCGTGTTATGGAGCGAATGCCTGCGGGTGGCGGGGGGGATCTGCTGCAGTCGTGAGCAGAGGATCCATAGTTCCCCTTCCTTCCCTCCTCCATGGTTACAAAGCATGGATCCACATGGATCCTCAGGATTTTTGCATTGGGCTACTCCAAACTCACTGTCAGATCACATGTCTGTGGCCACAGCATGAACCACAAAAATCATATATCCACTATTTCGTTTAGAATATTTTTTTTCTTGTTTTCCTCCTCTAAAAACTATGTGCGTGTTATGGTCTGGTGCGTGTTATAGAGCGAAAAATACGGTAATTACAAACGAGCCGCTTACATACGTACCTTAAGTATGCATACAAAGCCAGTGAGAGGTGTGAGGTTGCTTTTGCCAAATAATCTAATTTATATTACGTCTAATTTGAGATTTGAGACAAACTAACTTTCATCTTCTCATCAATGCAAAGAGGAAGCCTTACTCTTTTCTGATCTTGATAGTATACTACACTGAAATGTTTAGATGTTTCTTTGATTGCCCTTGAATCTTCCTGCCGCTCTCGCCATCCCCTCCTGCCACATCCTTTGGGAACCACTGCTCTATAGCAGGGATGTCCGACAGGTCGATCCTGTGGAGGTTCCAGTTGATGGTGGCTCCTTTTCCTTTGCATAAGAGCTTCTGGCCCCGGCCCCTCACCCCGTCCTCCATTCGTGCATGATTGCTTGAATAGGAGACAGAATTGTCGCTATGAGGCTGTTTCTTTTCTTAGCGATCTTTTGGTGAGCGACTTCTCTCCTTCCTCCTTTACTAAATTTCGCTATTTTCTTCTCCCGAAAAGAAAGCTCAACAACTTTGACCTGAACCCCACAAAAAAGGGACTTTCTGTTGAGATTTCCATTCCACCTTAAGGAGCAGACATGGAACTGTTGCGTGTCACATGTCTGTTTACATTCCAGCACAGCTTGCGGGGAACTTCCGTTGTGTGTATAGCTTTTGCTTTTTCCTGGTCTCTCTGAGAAGACGAAGAGAGAGACGACATGTTTCTTTGTCCTGATTTATGATTAATAAATCTGTAGTTGTAGTATGCTTTCACAAGCCTCACGCCTATTCTGTGTGCGCAGTTCGATCTGCTGATAGTGTGCCTTGGCTTTGAAGCCCGGGTCGCTGATTTACGTCAGAGCAGAGGCCCATGGGTCTTCACAGTGGGACCCTCTGCATGTTGACACTTTCCTCCCTAACTCAACAACTTTGACCTAGATCACTGCCAGTTTTTTATTCTGTGAGTAGATCTCAGTCTCTTGGGAGTTGGACGTCTCTGCTCTATAGGAAAGGGATAGGGAACTTCAAGCACAAAGACTGAATGCAGCCCTCCCAATCTCTTTGCCTGGCCTTTGAAACTCTCCCACCAGAGGCTTTTCTGTTAAGTATTGTTGGCAGGGACATCCCAAATGCCTTGAAGGAGGTTTTTTTATATGCTACAGCTGCAGCCCGGACTTTGGTGGCAAAGGGGTGGAAGGAAGAAGGAGTCCTGACAATTACGGATTGGCATAGCAAGCTAAAAGAATTTGCTGAAGTGGCACAGCTGACAAATAGCCTGAGAGGCAGCTCAAAACAAAAAATTATGGGAAAGCGGGATAGATATAAGATATATCTTACATCTTGAACATATATTTTGAAAATATATGTTCAAAAATACAGTAAAGGTTCGCTATCTATGCAAGCATTCGATTGACGTTGGAGAGAGACGGAGTTGAGAAACAAGACCAAGGGTACATATTGATATAGGAATGTATTAGATAAAATGTAAAGAAATATACAATAATGAGTACATTCATTTGTAAAAAAAAAAAAAGGAATATACAACGGGATAGACAGGAAGTGTTGGTATATATATGATTTCGGAGTAAGTTTGGAATAGCTTTTTATTTTTGGTTTTTTGGTTTGTTTGTTTTTTCTTGATGTATATAAAGTATACATGCAGGTTGAAAATTACAGTATAATAAGTTTTGTGATGTAATACAGTGGTACCTTGGGTTACATACGCTTCAGGTTACATACGTTTCAGGTTACAGACTCTGCTAACCCAGAAATAGTACCTCAGGTTAAGAACTTCGCTTCAGGATATGAGAACAGAAATCGTGCTCCGGCGGCGCAGCGGCAGCAGGAGGCCCCATTAGCTAAAGTGCTGCTTCAGGTTAAGAACAGTTTCAGGTTAAGAACGGACCTCTGGAACGAATTAAGTACTTAACCCGAGGTACCACTGTATGACAATGTCTGACGATGTAACGTAAGAACTTAAGTAAGTAAATAATGAGAAGAAACTCTCCCACCCTCCCAGTTGTTTTTGCCCCAGTGTCACTGAAGTCCAGTAATTCCTCTGGATTGTTTGGATAGAGAGCTGGCGTGTGTCTCTATAAACTCACCTGCTGCACATCCATTGCTCTGCCCACTATTGCCTCTGGCATGCGGCCCCTGGAAGGTTACTGGTCAGGGAAGGTGGCCCTCGGTCACCACTCTATTCTGTAGGACGTTATCTCTGTGCTAGCTAGTTCCAGCTAGCGAGCCAAGCCAGGCTCCTGCAATCGGCTCCCCTCCCAAACTCTGGCAAAAAATGCCTGGGTTCCCACCTTCCATCTACCGCTGAGGATGCTGCAAAAGGGTCTAAAACAGGCATGGCCAAATTTGGCCCGCCAGCTGCTTTGGGACTACAATTCCCATCATCCCTGACTACTGGTCCTGTTAGCTAGGGATGATGGGAGTTGTAGTCCCAAAACAGCTGGAGGGCCTAGTTTGGCCATGCCTGCTCTAAAAGGAGGAAGGATGACTTCAACTCGGACCTGTAGCAACTCCATGGCAGCGCGCAAATTTGTGCTCTTGCTTCATTAGTGTTTTATTTATATTACTAGATTTGTACGCCACCCTTCACCTGGAGATCCCAGGGCGTTTCACGAGGTGTCCTCTAATACCTTGTCTGCAAATATCTTTGCAGGATCTTGCCGAGGTCTGCAAACGTGATGGAGCAGAGCGTGACGAGAAGGCGGTGGATCGTGTGTTGGGCCTGGGGAGTTCGAGGTAGCTGCTGCTGCTGCAATGGACTCGTGGCCCTCCCAAAGGACCAATTATTTGTCTGTCTTGTGTTTGGAAGCAGACTCAATAAACACACGAGATGTAACCGGCTGTGTTCTTAGATAAATAAGGTATACTATTCATAGTATCAAACTATATATTTCAACGGAAGTAACTCATAAAGTTCAACAAACAAACAAAGCAGAAGACCCAGTGGATAGGATCATTCTTTAGTCAGTTCATGTATAAGATCCATCCGTGTCATGGTGTCTATTCCATCTGTCTGTTTGTAGAGTCCAAAAAAATCGACATGAAAGGTTGTTACAGTTCCACAAAATCCTTACATAGTGTCTAGACAAGGATTTCCGGAATATTGGCCTTGTTTCGCTGTCCTGGCCTTCATCAGTACTTAAAGCTCATATGTGATATTACAGGACAGTGGATCTTATGGCATAGTAGTAGCTGCTACTATTATGCCATAAGATCCACTGTCCTGTAATCCTTGTCTAGACTCTGTGTAAGGATTTTGTAGAACTGTAACAACCTTTCACGAGGGACGCGGGTGGCGCTGTGGGTTAAACCACAGAGCCTAGGACTTGCCGATCAGAAGGTCGGTGGTTCGAATCCCTGCGATGGGGTGAGCTCCTGTTGTTCGGTCCCAGCTCCTGCCAACCTAGCAGTTCGAAAGCACGTCAAAGTGCAAGTAGATAAACAGGTACCGCTCCAGCGGGAAGGTAAACGGCGTTTCCGTGCGCTGCTCTGGTTCGCCAGAAGCGGCTTAGTCATGCTGGCCACATGACCCGGAAGCTGTATGCCGGCTCCCTTGGCCAATAAAGCGAGATAAGCGCTGCAACCCCAGAGTTAGCCACGACCGGACCTAATGGTCAGGGGTCCCTTTACCTTTACCTAACAACCTTTCATGTGGATTTTTTGGACTCTACAAACAGACAGATGGAATAGAAACCATTACACGGATGGACCTTATACATGAACTGACTAAAGAATGATCTGATCCACTGGGTCTTCTGCTTTGTTCGTTTGTTGAACCTTATGAGTTACTTCCGTTGAAATTTATAATTTGATACTATGAATAGTATACCTTATTTATCTAAGAACACAGCCGGTTACGTCTCGTGTGTTTATTGTGTTTGGAAGCGGCTTGGCTATTCCTGCAGACTTTATGCCGTGTGCATGTCTTGTTCTGTGTACATCTCCATTAGTCTTTAAACCAGATCTTTCCAAACTGTGTGTCGCAACACGTTAGTGTGTCAGCTGCAGTGTGTATGTTTCTTATGCAAACGCTCCCCTCGCTTTTCTCGGGGCTGGAAAGGGGCTACTTCGACCTCTGGTTTGACAGTAAAACTGAATTACTGTGTGATGCATGCCTAGAAAGTGTGAAAAATTTGGAAAGCTCCATTTTAAACCCTTGAGGTCCCTTCCAACTCTGCAGTTCTGATTCTGTTTACAGTGGTACCTTGGTTCTCAAACTTAACTCGTTCCGGAAGTCCGTTCCAAAACGAAAGCGTTCCAAATGCGAGGGCAAGTGTGGTGTAGTGGTTAAGAGCGGTAGACTTGTAATCTGGTGAACCGGGTTCGCTTCCCCGCTCCTCCACATGCAGCTGCTGGGGGACCTTGAGCCAGTCACACTTCTCTGAAATCTCTCAGCCTCACTCACCTCACAGAGTGTTTGTTGTGGGGGAGGAAGGGAAAGGAGAATGTTAGCCGCTTTGAGACTCCTTCAGGTAGTTTCTTCCAAAACCAAGGTGCGCTTTCCCATAGAAAGTAATGCAAAACGGATTAATCCATTCCAGACTTTTAAAAACAACCCCTAAAACAGCAATTTAACATGAATTTTACTATCTAATTTTAATTGATCCTTAAAATGAAAGCAATAATCAATGGACTGTGCTAGAAAATAAATAAGACAGTATTGTAGATGATAAAAATTAAAATTATATATATTTTTCTTACCTGCACTGAAGATACAGTGGTACCTCGGGTTACATATGCTTCAGGTTACATATGCTTCAGGTTACAGACTCCGCTAACCCAGAAATAGTACCTCAGGCTAAGAACTTTGCTTCAGGATGAGAACAGAAATCGCGCAGCAGCGGGATGCCCCATTAGCTAAAGTGGTGCTTCAGGCTAAGAACAGTTTCGGGTTAAGTACGGACCTCTGGAATGAATTAAGTACTTAACCCGAGGTACCACTGTAGTCCTTGTTTGGATGGGGGGCTTTTATCCATTTCTGCAGTCACACAATCTGAACTGGGTTCCATATAGTCACAAAAACAAATTGAAAAAGCCTCAAAAACCAAAAAGCAAAATAAAAACCAAAAACAAAAGCGCCAAACTTAATCAGTTCTGGAAGTCGGTTTGACTTCTGAAATGTTCGAAAACCAAGGTGCGGCTTCTGATTGGTGCAGGTGCCCTGGAAACAATAGCCGACAGCCGTATCGGATGTTCAGCTTCTGAAAAATGTTTGAAAACTGAAACACTTACTTCCGGGTTTTCGGCGTTTGGGAACCTAGGTACCACTGTATTTATTTTTTATTTATTGGAGTTATTACCCTGCAGCTCCCTCCAAAGGAGCCCAGGGCAGTTACATGTAGAAGTCACAAGAGGTTTACCCTTTTTTAGCTACTGTTGATTTCAATCATCTTTTGAATGCATTTAAGTAATCAGTTTTTAACTTTTATATATAGAGAGAGAGAGAGAGAGAGAATTTTAATGTTTTTTAAAAAATATTTTTTGTAAACCACTTAGAGGTTTTCTTAGAGCGATATATAAATTTTGTTAAATAAATGAAATTATATTGCTTCATAGGAACCGATGAAGGAGCGAGAAACAACAATAATATCCCACTCTTAACTTTTCCTTTCAGGTGTGACGCGAGCAGGATGATGTTTTCCAAAGAAGACAAAGAAGCCGCCAAAATGGGCCTTTCAGTCTTCACGGTAAGTTATTGACATTCCCTCTCCACCTCTGGAAAGTGAGGCAGGCCTTAATGGTGTCAGATGGCACTGGCCAGCACCCCATTCTACAGTGGCCCTGACCTAGCCACTGTGATCCACGCAACGGTCACCTGCAGACTGGATTATTGTAACTCGCTCTACGTGGGGCTGCCCTTGAGACTGACCCAGAGACTCCAGCGGGTGCAGAATGCCGCGGTGAGACTCCTTACGAGGTCTTCGCTGCGAGATCACATTCATCCGGTACTATACCAGCTGCACTGGCTCCTGGTGAAGTACAGGATCAGGTTCAAGGTGCTGGTTTTAACCTTTAAAGCCCTATATGGCCCAGGACCCTCGTACCTATGGGACCGCCTCTCCTGGTATGTCCCATGGAGGACCTTACGGTCTTCAAATAAAAACATCTTGGAGATCCCGGGCCACAGGGAGGTTAGGCTGGCCTCGACCAGAGCCAGGGCTTTTTCGGCCATGGTCCCGATCTGGTGGAACGCTCTGTCCCAAGAGACCAGGGCCCTGTGGGACTTGACGTCTTTCCGCAGGGCCTGCAAGACAGAGCTGTTCCACCAGGCCTTTGGTCAGGGCACAGCCTGACTCCCTCCTTTGGCAATCTTCACAGAACTTTAGCCTAATGGTTGCCATCAATTTGATTTGAATTAATTTTATAATGAAATGATTTTAGAATGTTGTACTATTTTATTGTTGTTAGCCGCCCTGAGCCCGGCTTCGGCTGGGGATATAAATAAAATTTAGTATTATTATTATTTGTCTGTATACCAGTTTCCCCTTTCCATTGACAAATGCCCACTGGTGTACAGAAGATTAAGAAATCTAAAAGCATGCAGCTTGAAACACATGTATAGGAATCACAAAATACTGTTGTATCTGCTGGGAGATCACATTTTGTTAGGCTCCCTTTATTGTTCCCTTTGTCGTCATTTCTAGATTCTCGACTACTTTTCAGGGCATATTACGCCCCACGAGGAAGTCCACAAATTCCAAAGCTAAACATAACATATGCAAACCGCAATATGTTCACAATAACGGTCATTTGCTGTGATACCCAAATACAGTGGATGCTCGGGTTGCGAATGTGATCCATGCGGGAAGCATGTTTGCAACCTGCAGCGTTCGCAACCTTCGTCTGTGCACGCACAGGTTGCGATTTGGCGCTTCTGCGCATGCGTGACTGCTGAAACCCAGAAGTAACCCCTTCCAGGTTTTGGCAGTCCGCAACCCAAAAAGACACAATGTGAAGTGGCTGTAACCCGAGGTATGACTGTAGATAGAAGTTACTGCAAACCACGGTTTCCTTCTGCATCCGAACTGGAAACCATGGACTGCATCACTTCAGGCTGGTTGGGCGTAAGTTTGAATGTTTGAATTCTCCCTTTTAACTCAGGAAAAAGAAGCTGAGTGTGTCATTCTCGCAGGCACACCACTTTTCTCGGTGTAGAGATTATCACTCCTGTGGGAGTGTTGAAATATGCATCTCTTCCCCCTCCAGCCTGAAATTATGATATAGTCCAGCAAAAGCTTTGCTGCTTGACTTTCCAGATTGCATAAACTGAGCAGAAGGGCTCTTCCCATCAGTAAAGCTGCTCTCTCCTCCAATAAGAGTCTATCCAGGTCTGGCCAAGATTCCTTCATTCTTGTGTCTTGTTTTCTCTCTGAAACCCCAGCACCATCGAACTGCAAGCAGTCCAGAGGCTTCAGCTCCCAAAAAGAAACCGGAAAAAGAAGAGGAAACGGGAGCCGCTGAGTAAGAAATCTCCCAGGCGTCCTCTTGTCTCTTGGGCCTAGGGAGATAATAGAATTGTAGAGCTGGAAGAGACCCCAAGGGCCTGCCCTGTGGAACTCCCTCCCACCAGATGTCAAAGAGAAAAACAACTACCAGACTTTTCGAAGACATCTGAAGGCAGCCCTGTTTAGGGAAGCTTTTAATGTTTAATAGGTTATTGTATTTTAGTGTTCTGTTGGGAGCTGCCCAGAGTGGCTGGGGAAACCCAGCCAGATGGGCGGGGTATAAATAATAATAATAATAATAATAATAATTATTATTATTATTATTATTTAGTTCAACCCCTCAATGCAGGAAGGGCAGCTGTTTTTCTGAATTGAAGGAGGAGGCACTCAAATTGGGCAGGTTTCTGAGGAAAATGAAAGATGGGATTATATCCAATGTAAAAAGAGGAGGCTGAACTCCAGACCTCCCCCCTAGCATAGTAACTTTCCATGGGGTAGCTCAGTTGGTAAAGCATGAGACTCGTAATCTCATGAGTCACGAGTTCAAGTCCCACATTGGGCAAAACATTGCAGGGGGTTGGACTACAGTCATACCTCGGGTTGAAGTTGCCTCAGGTTGAGCGTTTTCGGGTTCAGGTTGAGCTCCACTGTGACCTGGAAGTAACGCAATGTGTTACTTCCGGGCTTTTGCCGCTCGCGCATGCGCAGACGCTCAAAATGACATCACGCACATGCGCAGAAGCGGTGAATCGCGACACGCGCAGATGCGGGTTGTGTTCGCTTCAGGATGCGAACGGGGCTCCGGAATGGATCCCGTTCGTATCCAGAGGTACCACTGTAGAGGTCCTTCCAGCTCTACAATTCTGTTTCATGCGCAAGGAGCTTTTGGCATGTAAGCGGGTATCAAATGGGTGGTATAGTCCTATCGGGAGTGTACCGTGAACTCACCTGCCGCCGATTGAGGGTTGGAGCGTGTTCCAATTCTGGAAGCTGCTCAAATTCTGTATCTTGAGCTGGTTGGGGGGAGAGAGAGATATATATTCTGTCTATTACTCTCTTGCCATGCAGGCCCGAGCCCAGCAAGAAACCCAAAAAGAAGAAAGAGAAAAAGAAGAAAAAGCACAAGAAAGAAAAGAAAAAAGAGAAGGAGAAAAAGCATCGTAGAAAAAGAGAAGATTCTGCCTCCTCCACCTCCTCTTCTCCAGAGAACAGAGAGAGGTAACTCAGTGGGTCTCTTGGGCAACAGCCGCGAGTCTTCCATAAACAGCGCGGTTAGGAGAACTTGGCAAGACATAGGAAGTTGCCCTTTTCTGAATCAGGCGCCTGGTCCACCTCGCTCAGCGTTGTCTACACTGAGTGGCAGGATTTCAGGCAGGGTATCTTTGCCCAAGGGACTGTGGGTTAAACCACAGTGCCTAGGACTTGCCGATCAGAAGGTCGGCGGTTCGAATCCCCACGATGGGGTGAGCTCCCGTTGCTCGGTCCCTGCTCCTGCCAACCTAGCAGTTCGAAAGCACGTCAAAGTGCAAGTAGATAAATAGGTACTGCTCTGGCGGGAAGGTAAACGGCGTTTCCATGCGCTGCTCTGGTTCGCCAGAAGTGGCTAAAGCAAGATGAGTGCCGCAACCCCAGAGTCGGCCACGACTGGACCTAATGGTCAGGGGTCCCTTTACCTTTACTTTATCTTTGCCCAGCCCTACCTGGAGCTGCCATGGCTTGAGCAGGCGCTCTACCCACTGAGCTGCACTCTTCCCCTTTACTGATAAATCTTGCAGGAGGAATTGGGGCCACCCCAAATGGCTAGAAAGCCGCAAGGAAAATCTGGGGAGCTAGCGAGCGACTACTCCTTTTTTTAGCCACTGTAATGTTGCACTTTTTTAAAAAACGAAATAAAACAGTGACAGGCTCAAGGTCGCCCAGTGAGCTTGTTGGCTGAGCAGGGATTCGAACCCTGACCTCCCAGTTCCTGGCCCAACACCTTAACCACTGCACCACCCTGGCTCTTTCCTTGAAAGGTGTGTTGGTAAGCATTTTTCCATTGCAGAATCGACCTGGCCCATGGCATGAGATATTCTGTCTTAGTACAGGTTGTAAGAGCAGGAGAACATCTGGGATAACTTCCTCTTCTGAGGGAAGGGCCATAGCTCAGGGGTTGAAGCATCTGCTTGGCATGCAGAGGGTCACAGGTTCAATGCCTGGCCTCCCTAAGTAGGGCTGGGAATGTCCTCTTCCTGAAACCCTGGAGAGATGCTGCCAGTCAGTGTGGGCAGTATTAAGCTACTTGACTCAGTTTAATTTAATAATAATAATAATAATAATAATAATAATAATAATAATAATAATAATAATAATTCATTATTTATACCCCGCCCATCTGGCTGAGTTTCCCCATTTACTCTGGGCGGTTCCCAATCGAGTGTTAAAAACAATGCAGCATTACATATAAAAAATTTCCCTAAACAGGGCTGCCTTCAGATGTCTTTTAAAGAGAAGATAGCTGCTTATTTCCTTGACATCTGATGGGAGGGCATTCCACAGGGCGAGAAGGCCCTCTGCCTGGTTCCCTGTAACCTCACTTCTTGCAATGAGGGAACCGCCAGAAGGCCCTTGGAGCTGGACCTCAGTGTCCGGGCTGAACGATGGGGGTGGAGACGCTCCTTCAGGTATACAGGACCAAGGCTTTTTAGGGATCCCTTCCAATCGGGGTTCAGGCCTCATCATGGGACTGAAACTGCCTTGGTCGCACTGGTTGATGATCTCCGGCGAGCTAGGGACAAAGGTGAGAGTTGTTTCCTAGTTCTGCTGGATCTCTCAGCGGCCTTTGATACAATCGACCATAACATCCTTCTGGACCGTCTAGAGGGGCTGGGAGCTGGGGGCACTGTTATACAGTGGTTTCGCTCCTTCCTCCTGGGCCGTGTTCAGAAAGTGGTGGTGGGGGATGAGTGTTCAGACCCCTGGGCTCTCACTTGTGGGGTGCCTCAGGGCTCCCCCCCATGCTTTTTAACATCTCTATGAAGCCGCTGGGAGAGATCATCAGGGGGTTGGGGCTGGGTGTTCATCAGGATGCGGATGATACCCACCTCTATCTCTCTTTTAAATCAGAACCAGTGAAGGCGGTGAAGGTCCTGTGTGAGTGCCTGGAGGCGTTTGGAGGATGGATGGCGGCTAACAGATTGAGGCTGAATCCTGACAAGATAGAAGTACTGTTTTTGGGGGGCAGGGGGCAGGCGGGTGTGGAGGATTCCCTGGTCTTGAATGGGGTAACTGTGCCCCTGAAGGACCAGGTGCGCAGCCTGGGAGTCATTTTGGACTCACAGCTGTCCATGGAGGCGCAGGTCAATTCTGTATCCAGGGCAGCTGTCTACCAACTCCACCTGGTACGCAGGCTGAGACCCTACCTGCCCGCGGACTGTCTCATCAGAATGCTGCATGCTCTAGTTATCTCCTGCTTGGACTACTGCAATGCGCTCTACGTGGGGCTACCTTTGAACGTGACCCGGAAACTACAGCTAATCCAGAATGCGGCAGCTAGACTGGTGACTGGGGGCGGCCGCCGAGACCACATAACACCGGTCTTGAAAGACCTACATTGGCTCCCAGTACGTTTCCGAGCACAAATCAAAGTGCTGGTGTTGACCTTTAAAGCCCTATAATAATAATAATAATTTATTATTTGTACCCCGCCCATCTGGCTGGGCTTTCCCAGCCACTCTGGGCGGCTTCCACAAAAACCAAAAAAACACTAAAATATCATACATTAAAAACTTCCCTGAACAGGGCTGCCTTAAGATGTCTTCTGAATGTCAGGTAGTTGTTTATCGTTTTGACATCTGGTGGGAGGGCGTTCCACAGGGCGGGCGCCACTACCGAAAAGGCCCTCTGCCTGGTTCCCTGTAGCTTTGCTATACCTGAAGGAGCGTCTCCACCCCCATCGTTCTGCCCGGGCGCTGAGGTCCAGCGCCGAGGGCCTGGCGGTTCCCTCATTGCGAGAAGCAAAGCTACAGGGAACCAGGCAGAGGGCCTTCTCGGTGGTGGCGCCCGCCCTGTGGAACGCCCTTCCAGCAGATGTCAAAGAGAAAAATAACTACCTGACATTCAGAAGACATCTTAAGGCAGCCCTGTTCAGGGAAGTTTTTAATGTATGATATTTTAGTGTTTTTTTGGTTTTTGTGGAAGCCGCCCAGAGTGGCTGGGAAAGCCCAGCCAGATGGGCGGGGTACAAATAATAAATTATTATTATTATTATAGGGCTTGAAAGCTCAGCACCAACACTTTTAATTGTGCTCGGAAACGTACTGGGAGCCAATGCAGATCTCTCAGGACCGGTGTTATGTGGTCCCGGCGGCCACTCCCAGTCACCAGTCTAGCTGCCGCATTCTGGATTAATTGCAGTTTCCGGGTCACCTTCAAAGGTAGCCCCACGTAGAGCGCATTGCAGTAGTCCAAGCGGGAGATAACTAGAGCATGCACCACTCTGGCGAGACAGTCTGCGGGCAGATAGGGTCTCATCCTGCGTACCAGATGGAGCTGGTAGACAGCTGCCCTGGATTAAATTAAACTGCGTCTCCATGTACCGCTGTGAGTCCAAAATGACTCCCAGGCTGCGCACCTGGTCCTTCAGGGGCACAGTTACCCCATTCAAGACCAGGGAATCCTCCACACCCGCCTGCCCCCTGTCCCCCAAAAACAGTACTTCTGTCTTGTCAGGATTCAGCCTCAATCTGTTAGCCACCATCCATCCTCCAAACGCCTCCAGGCACTCACACAGGACCTTCACCGCCTTCACTGGTTCTGATTTAAAAGAGAGGTAGAGGTGGGTATCATCCGCATCCTGATGAACACCCAGCCCCAACCCCCTGATGATCTCTCCCAGCGGCTTCATAGAGATGTTAAAAAGCATGGGGGGGGAGCCCTGAGGCACCCCACAAGTGAGAGCCCAGGGGTCTGAACACTCATCCCCCAACACCACTTTCTGAACACGGCCCAGGAGGAAGGAGCGAAACCACTGTATCACTTTGCCCCCAGTTTAAGGCAGCTTCCTGTTTTTCTTGCAACCTAGGAAGCAGGGGTGCATGCTTTTAATTCTTTGCAAATAGTACCTGCAAGCACGCTGCTTGCAGACTGAAGTTTTTCTCCCTCTCCCTCTCTTGCTCCTGATCCTTTCTGTGCTTCCCTGGGAACTGCTGGGCGTCCTGATGATCTGACCCGGCTCTCCTCTGTGCTTGCAGAAAGAGACGACCCGCCTCGCCTCCCGAGCGCCATCCATCATCCTCCCGGCAGGCTGGAGCCAGCCGCCGTGACAGCCATTCATCACCCGCCCAGGAAGAACAGAAACCACCCAGCAGGTGGCGCCGCAGCCCAGCCTCCTCCGGCAGCATCAAGGAAGGGACCCCCGGCAGCAGACCAGCCACAAAGACACAGGCCCCCAGCCGCGGAAGGAGGGAGTGTCGAAGCGGCAGCCGGTCCCCGTCTCCTAGGGGCAAACGCACCGGGCCCCACAAGCGGAGGAGCAGGTCCCCCACATCTCGGGGAGCCAAGAGGAGGCACGACACAGATTCCGACGGCTGAGACTTCGTCTGAAACCAAAGAGGCTGCAGCCTTTGTTTTTGGCCCCCTCTCCTTGGCTGCTAACTGGATCGAAGTCACGGCTATTGCAAATGTCCCAGAAGTCCTTCTGGAGTCTAGCAGGAAGTCAGGAAGCCACCCCCCACAAATAAATGTTTGTACCTTAAATGGCTTTGTGAGAAACGCACCTCAGAGTTTAGGCAGCTGCCTAAACTTTGCAAAAAGTAGCCCGGTTGAATTGATAACTCTTCCGACAAGGGTTTTAAAACGCTAGGAGCGAAACTTTTGTGTTGCGCAGAGCTCTTTTTCGGACATTGTTTTTTTTTCGAAAGGGGGGCGATGAATGTCCAGAGCAGCTGATGTGTGCTAAACCATAGGAGAAATGTAAAAAGCAGACATTATATTGATGTGTTACACACACATACACTCAGTCCAAAAACAACAACGACAACAACTGTTAGGAGGGTTGTGTGGGGTAGATCAGAATGCTTTATCAAAGTAAGAAGAGTTAAGTACATCTCAGAGGCTGTACTGCTGCAGAAACGCCCCTCTCAAGTTCATGAAGCCTAGTTTGCAGTGCTTTTATTATGTTGGAAGCAGACCAGAGTGGCTGGGGCAGCCCAGTAAGAAGGGCAGGGTATAGATAATAAAATTATTATTATTAGTAGTAGTAGTATAGATTCTAAGCCACCCAGGTTCCTTTTTGTTGATGCATATGGAACGCTTCCTTATGCATCAGTAACAAAGAATATTGTGCTGGCTTGAAGACTAAAGGCATTTATTGCGGCTGAAACCTTTGTCAGGTGTATGAAATGGCCCCCTTGACATGTAGGCTATGTACCTGCATCTGAAAAAGGCACACCCACTGATGTGATCCCTTCGTATAACTCTTGACCCACAAGCCCCCAATACGCCACACAATAAAGGTGTTAACGACAGATCCACATCCTGCATTTAAAGTGCATGTGATGCGCATTTAAAGCGCATCTCTCCCCCCCCCCCCCAAGAATCCTGGGAACTAGCTTGTTAAGGATGCCGGGAATTGCAGCAGCTCTGTGAGTGGGGAAACTACCACTACAGTAGTTATTTATAATAAAAACAAATAGACACGTACAGTACTTTAAATGTGCATTGGGTGTCCTTTAAATGTTTGGTGTGGATCTGCAATTGGTCTCAGTGGCGTAGCGTGGGGGGTGCAAGGGGGGCCGGCCGCACCGGGCGCAACATCTGGGGGGGCGCGCTCGCCGCCTCCGGAGTCGCCGAAGAGCCTCGGGCGCAGGCTGTAGCAGAGCCCCATGTCTCGAGGAACCGACAAGCTGGCAGCGGCTCTCAGCGCTCGCCGCGGTCCCCGCGTGTCAGAGCCGCGGAGGGCGCGCCAGGCAGCCCCTCCTCACAGCCCCGCCGCCACTGCTGCAGCTGCTGGGCCATGTTGCATTTTCCTCGCCTCTCTGCCCTCCTCCGGGCAAGCGGCGTCGTTTGGGCGGCAGCGCTAGCGGCAACTCGCCTCAGATCACCTGACGCGGCAGGTTAGGGGTTAGGGGGTGCAAATTACTTGCCTTGCCCCGGGTGCTGACAACCCACGCTACGCCGCTGATTGGTCTTTAAAGGAGCAGGTAGTCCTTGGTTTTGCTGCAGCAGGGTTACTCGGTTACCTGTCCCAGCCCAAAGCGTGTTGTCTCCTTTCACTTACATGGCAAAGTACTGTAAAGAGGGTCTTGCCTAATGTTCGTTCCCTAAGGTTTGCAAAAGATCACTGGATCGCCAGCTCCTGCTGCCGTGCATATGTTGGGGCTGAACCACCCTCCCACACTGCCGCCACGACTGCTTAACTTGGGCGGAGCTGGGGCGCTAGCGAGGTGGGCGCCATGCATGTGCCAGTGAATTCGCCTCCTCCAGTCCAGCCCTCACCTCGGTGTAACCACAGAGCCTTGCCATTCTCTCCTGCCAGCCCTGTCCAGGTAAGCAGCAACGAGAAGGCAGGGTTTGGGAGAGGGCTGCTCTGTGGCTTTGCCTCAACACTAGCCGGGTCTCAACACACACAAGCAGTCGCAGCAGAAGCCTCTAGAACTGGCTGCTTGCATTTCTCTCTGCCAAGGGAGGAAGGGACTGGACCATTTTCTTAGCATTTATAAAACCAGTTTGTTAAAATCGCCCTGCCGTGCCACCAGCTGTTTGTATCTTGCCATTGGTGTTCTTTCTATCTCTACAGTATTTTTAGGTTTATATAATCTGCCAAGTATTGTAAAATGAATGAAACCGTTTTTTAAAGAGAGAGGAAGACAGTTGCGTGTAACGCCCGGACTTCTTCCCAGCTTCTCAAAACCTCGTTTTACTTGGTGAAATTAATTTATTCCGTTGCTTTGTGTCCCGGATGACCTCTGTCCCCCGCTAAGCTTTGCTCACCTGGGTATCCAGGATGTGGTAAGCAGGGTGTGTCTCCCTGCGAGTGTCTCGTATTCCTCCTTAGGAGTTGCAGTGCACTAAAAATGTGAAAAAGCAGGGAGGGGGCGGCTGCTCGCTGCCTTTTGCAGGTAGCGAGTGGGTAGCCATGTGATCTCTCATGCTATTGCCGCTTGCACAGACAGGTGAGTCGTGGCACAGGGCAAGAAGATGAAGAGTTTGGATTTGATATCCCGCTTTATCACTACCCCAAGGAGTCTCAAAGCGGCTAACATTCTCCTTTCCCTTCCTCGCCCACAACAAACACTCTGTGAGGTGAGTGGGGCTGAGAGACTTCAGAGAAGTGTGACTGGCCCAAGGTCACCCAGCAGCTGCATGTGGAGGAGCGGGGAAGCGAACCCGGTTCCCCAGATTACGAGACTACCGCTCCTAACCACTACACCACACTGCTTTCCTCCTTGCTGTGGCTGGTGGAGAGCAGTAGTCAGGGAGGGGCAACCTCAGGCCAGGGACTAGCCAGGCGTTTTTGGCCCTTGGAAATCTCTCCAGGCCACACACCCCACTGACGCCTGCTTCACTCTTCGAGGGTCTTTGCCTTGCTGGAATGTTTCCTTGGGCTCTGGTTCCTGCACTGCGGGGCTTGGACTATATGGGCCTCGCAGTCCCTTCCAACTCTATTATTCTGTTCTTAGCCTCATGCAGGCCTGGATGGAGACTTCTCAGGACACTTCCCTAAAGCAGGCTCAGAGTCTTTTGTCTTTGTTATTACAGTGGTACCTCGGGTTAAGAACTTAATTCATTCTGGAGGTCCGTTCTTAACCTGAAACTGTTCTTAACCTGAAGCACCACTTTAGCTAATGGGACCTCCCGCTGCCACCACGTGATTTCTGTTCTCATCCTGAAGCAAAGTTCTTAACCCGAGGTACTATTTCTGGGTTAGCAGAGTCTGTAACCTGAAGCGTCTGTAACCTGAAGCGTCTGTAACGCAAGGCATCACTGTATTTGAAGCTTAGATTTAAAAAGAAGAAGAAGATTGCAGCCTTCTGAAGAAAAGCATTTCTCTGCCACTGTTGCCTCTGGTTCTGCCTGCTACTGGTATGTGTGGCTGCTCAGAAGGAAATGTGGTCCTTGGGCGCAAAAAATATCCCCATCTCTGTGGTAGTAGTAAAGGTAAAGGTACCCCTGACCGTTAGGTCCAGTCGCAGACGACTCTGAGGTTGCGTGATCATCTTGGTCTATAGGCCGAGGGAGCCGGTGTTTTGTCTGCAGACAGCTTCCGGGTCATGTGGCCAGCATGACTAAGCCGCTTCTGGCAAACCAGAGCAGCGCACGGAAACACCATTTACCTTCCTGCCAGAGTGGTATCTATTTATCTACTTGCACTTTTTGGCCTGCTTTTGAACTGCTAGGTTGGCAGGAGCAGGGACCGAGCAACGGGAACTCACCCCGTCATGGGGATTCAAACCGCCGACCTTCTGGTCGGCAAGCCCTAGGTTCTGTGGTTTAGACCACAGCACCACCCGCGTCCCTTAGTAGTAGTAGTGGACTGCAGCTCCCATCAGGCCCAGCCAGCGTGGAAACCAGCCAGAGATATTGGGAGTTGCAAACCAACTAACTTGGGAGGTGCCCCACATTGGCTAACCCTGCTTAAGGTAGAGGTAAAAGGACCCCTAACCATTAGGTCCAGTCGTGGCCAACTCTGGGGTTGCGGCGCTCATCTCGCTTTATTGGCCGAGGGAGCTGGCGTACAGCCTCCAGGTCATGGGGCCAGCATGACTAAGCCCCTTCTGGCGAACCAGAGCAGCGCACGGAAATGCCGTTTACCTTCCCGCCGGAGGTACCTACTTATCTACTTGCACTTTGATGTGCTTTTGAACTGCTAGGTTGGCAGGAGCAGGGACCGAGCAACGGAAGCTCACCCCATCACGGGGATTAGAACTGCCGACCTTCTGATTGGCAAGTCCTAGGCTCTGTGGTTTAACCCACAGCGCCACCCGCGTCCCTTCTTTACCTGCTTAATTGAGAGTGAATCTTATTGAGCTCAGTAGACTTGTATAGGATTGTACTGGCAACCTCCTCGTGAGCCCCGGCCACACCCTGCATTTTGAAGCCCTCTCACGCCACTTTGGCACTCGTGGATTTCCTCAAAGAATTGTGGGAAGTAGTTTGTTGAGGGTGCTGGGAACTGTAGCTCTGTAAGGTGTCTCAACAACTCCCAGCACTCTTCACCAACTGCAGTTCTCATCAGGATTCTTTGCAGGGAAGCCGTTAGCACTTAACTTTTCCCAACTCGCCACTGAGCCTGGGAAAAGGTGAGGTGGGTGGTGGGAAGGACTTGGAAAGGACAAGATATCTTTACTGGGGCATGGTGGTGGTGACTGGAAAAAGCCCTGCTTTTTGAGCCTTCGTGAAATTGGTACCTATTTTCATTGCTCAGTCTTGGGTACCTTCTGCAGTTTAGTTGGGATGCACTTTTGAGGAAGAGAATGTGTTTTTTAAAAAAACAAACTGCCCAATTACTTTACAAGGGGATGCTTGCAGGGGCTGTAAATGCATGGAATGGGCTTCTCTCTTAAAAACATATTTCTTTGGCTTCACTCGGGGTGTCTTTGGGGCCCTGAGTTTCCTGAGAAAGGAAATGGGGGCGAGGTGGAAAAACCCTCTTGAAGGACAAACAATAGCTCAATAAACCCTAACCCTGCATAACAAAAGCAGGGTGAAGGAAGGATCCCTCTCACCTATGTGTTAAGTAGCGGGGTCACCAGTGGGAAACAAGCTTTATGGGCCCTGCCTGGGAGTTATAAGCCCCTGGGCAGAGAGAGAGAGAAGCCAAGCCTTTAGCTGCGGGAAAAGAAACAGCCACTGTGAAATCACAGCCCTTGTAAAAGTGCAGAAACGGAAGCGGCACACATACTTTGGAAGTTGGGTGATGAGGGCTGAGCTGAGTTCACAGAACTGGAGAGTTGGAAGGGAACCCAAAGGCCATCTAGCCCAACCCCCGGCAATGCAGGAATCTCAGTGTAGATTTCTGCTTTCTAGTCTAACCAGAGCAGGTAGACTCAGGTAGGTAGCCGTGTTGGTCTGACGCAGTCGAAATAAATAGAAAATTCAAAAATTGTCCAGTAGCCCCTTAGATACCAACTAAGTTTGTTCTGGGTACAGTGGATGCTCAGGTTGCGAACATGATCCATGCGGGATGCATGTTCACAACCCGCAGCGTTTGCAACCCACAGTGGCGCATCTGCACACGCGCAGGTTGCGATGCGGCACTTCTGCACATGCGCAAAAGCGATTTAGCGCTTCTGCGCATGCGTGACTGCTGAAACCTAGAAATAACCTGTTCCGGTACTTCCGGGGTTCGGTGGGTCTGTAACCTGAAAAAACGCAACCTGAAGTGTCTGTAACCCGAGGTATGACTGTATAAGCTTTCATGTGCATGCACACTTCTTCAGGCACACGAAAGCTTATACCCAGAACAAACCTAGTTGGTCTCTAAGGTGCTACTGGATAATTTTTAAATTATTTTATTCAGAGCAGGACAGTTCACAATCATTCCAGAGTTTTGGTAGGAGAGCCAGTGGATGGATGGTTAAGAGCAGTAGTCTCGTAATCTGGTGAACCAGGTTCGCGTCTCCGCTCCTCCACATGCAGCTGCTGGGTGACCTTGGGCTAGTCACACTTCTCTGAAGTCTCTCAGCCCCACTCACCTCTCACAGAGTGTTTGTTGTGGGGGAGGGAGGGAAAGGAGAATGTTAGCCGCTTTGAGACTCCTTAAAGGGAGTGAAAGGCAGGATATCAAATCCAAACTCTTCTTCTTCTAGTTGCGAAGTGAATTGCCTTCTGCAATTGAGAGTTAGCCAACTCAGTGTTCTGCAGATACTGCTCAACTCACAGTCCCTAACCATTGGCCAAGCTGTCTGGGGCCAATGGCAGCTGGAGTCCAATGACATCTGCAGGGTCAAAAGTTCCCCATCCCCGATCTAGAGGTGTATCAACTGGAAAGCAGGCTCCTGTATCCCTAAGTCTCTGGATGTTTGGGATTGTCAACTCCCGCCAGCCCCAACCAGCATTATATAGTTGAGCGTTGTCGTTACATCGCAGGCCTGTGGACCAGCGGTCGAGTAACTGCTTTGTGTGCTGAAGGTTGTAGGTTCAATCCACAGCATTAATCAATTGTTTTTATACCTGGTGTTAGCCGTCCTGAGCCCGGCCTTGGCTGGGGAGGGCGGGGTATAAATAAAATTTATCATCATCATCATCTCCATATAGAGCTGGGAATGTCCCCTGCTGGAAATCTTGGGAGGGCTGTTGCCAGTCAGTGTTGACAGTACTAAGCTAGATGGACCAGTCCTTCCTTGGATGTTTCTAAGCAGAGGTTGGATGGCTGTCTGTCATGGATTCTTTAGCTGAGCTTCCTGCATTTCAGGGGGTTTGGGATGGATGACCCTTGGGGTCCCTTCCAACTCTACAGTTCTATGATTTGATGACTCAGTATAAGGAAACTTCCTACTGTTCCTATATCACAACAACCCAATAAAATCAATTTCATCATCATCATCATAATAATAATAATAATAATAATAATAATAATAATAATAATAATAATAATAATTTAATTATATCCCGCCCTCCCCAGCCGAAGCCGGGCTCAGAGCATCGAACAATAAAAGTAACACAGCATTCTAAAATCAATTCAGAATCAAATTAATGGCAACCATTGGGCTAGAGTTCTGGTGGAACAGCTCTGTCTTGAAGGCCCTGCGGAAAGATGTCAAGTCCCATAGGACACTAGTCTCTTGTGACAGAGCGTTCCACCAGATCGGGGCCACGCCCGAAAAAGCCCTGGCTCTGGTTGAGGCCAGCCTAACCTCCCAGTGGCCCGGGACCGCCAAGATGTCTTTCTTTGAAGACCGTAAGGTCCTCTGTGGGACATACCAGGAGAGGCAGTCCCATAGGTATGAGGGTCCTAGGCCATATAGGGCCATATAGGGCTCATTAAACTATTAACCTGTTTCCCTTGCTTCTAATCACTTTAGCAGCTTTCCAACGTTTCTTGGGTTGCAAAGAGTCCTCAAGAGAAGGCGAATTTGTCTTTTTCTACTTTGCTCCAACACTCCTCCGACGTGCTTCATCTCTGCCTAACTTGCTGCAGATCACCATGCTGTGGTTCATGATACTTGAACACCTGCCCACTGATGACTTCTTTGGCTGGTGTAAGTAAGCTTGCAGAAAACATTATTGTACTGCTAAGCTGATAGGTCTGGGCAAAGCATTCTGGCCTCCTCTCAGTTTACAAGAAGTAATGATGACATCATTTAACCCTCCCTTCCTCTCCCACCCAACCCCAACCCCAACCCCATCCCCATCCCATTCTCAGTTCATGCATAAATCAATGCCGAGATACTTTATGCAGCTCAAAGGTCAGGAAGTGATTCTGACGGGTCTCTGTTCGGACAAAGACCTCAGCTCCGAAGGGTGAAAGTCCCTGCAGCCCTTGAGCTTGTGAGTGATGGGTTCACAAGCCCACCTTCCCAGCCCCCAGCCCCCACTCCATTGTTGGAGGTTGAAAGGAAGCTATACACTGTCAGAAAACCAGACCCACTTCCTTGGGGCACATCGGGGCTAGGAGTTCACAGAAATGCTTTGGAGAGAATGAGAAGGGTGACACACACACACACACACACACACACACACACACACTCCCTGCCAGTTTGTCCTGTCATCTCACTTGCAACTTGTGACATTTGCAACAGTCCTGATCACAAAATGTGTATGTATATTTTCCTGATGGGCATATGGGTTGCCTCCTATGCTCATCCCATTCAGAGTAGACCCACTGGAATCCACAAACCTACTTAGGTTAGTAATGATCATTTCAGTGGGTCTGCTACTCCTTTAAGGTCTCCATCTACATGTGTTGGGTGCAGCTTAATGTACTGGTGTGACCTGCAGTACAAAGGCAGAGTTATCCTGCTTGGTGTCTTAGCCAGCCACATCCTTTTGCGAGACGCTCTGCTCCATTCCTTCTCCGACCTGGTTTTCTATTTCCCCTCTGCTAAGCATGCTCGGTCCTCGCTGAGTTATTTTGGGGGTTCACCGCACACGAACACCCCAGAGAGTGCCCCCTAACATTAAGGAAAGCATTAGGGCATTAGGATGCTCCCAGCCCAGACTACAACTCCCATTGGCACTGGCCAGCATGAGCTGGTGGGAGGTGTAGTCCAAAGCAGATGGAAGACCCCAGGTTATGGAAGACTGACCCAGGCTATTGTTGGCTTTGTCAACCTTTGCTCAGCTTATGAGTAATTATTATTATTATTATTATTATTATTATTATTATTATTATTATTATTAAATTTGTATACTGCCCTGTATTCTCTGGTCCCAGGACGGTTGATAATATAAAATCACAATATAAAAACACAAAATGCATAATCAAAAACAACCCAATAATACCCTCCATTTTAAAAGGGCATTGGATGTCAATCAGCCAAAGGCCTGGTAAAAGAGGAACGTTTTTGCCTGGTGCCTAAAGGTGTATAATGAAGGCTCCAGGCAAAGCTCCCTGGGGAGAGCATTCCACAGATGGGGAGCCACTGCAGAAAAGGCCCCGTTCTCATGTTGCCATGCTCCAGACTTCTCATGGTAGTTCCCATCATCCCTGGCTGTTATGCATGCTGGCTAGCGATGTTGGGAGTTGTAGCCCAAAACATCTGGAAGGCACCAGGTTAGGGGAAACTGCAATACAGAATGATAGAGGCAGGGCCGTCACCACTCACAGCTGGCTTCTTTTGGTTCCCATCTGCAAGAAAAACTTGTGAGAGTCCAGTCTTGCGTGGCAGGCAGTGCAGGCGATTCTGAGTTAGATGGAACAATTGTCTGACTCCGTATATGGGCTCCTCCAGAGTGGTGTTTTTTTGGATGGTTGTATACTGTAAAGTTTCGCTGATGCAACAGTGGCAGATTTAAACTGAACCATCCACACACCATTCTATGGCATTAGTTGCTCTGTGATGCTTCCCCAGTGTTACTACAGTACATTATTGTCACCTGGAGGGTTACTCTTGCGCTATATCAAAACAAAAGCGGAGCACAAAACTAAATAAACATGGAACATTTGTGGAATAAAAAGTTACAGGCTTCCGGCAGGAAGCTATGGGCCATAGCCTGATTGGAAAGGAAGCAGTATGTCGCATACCCTCCAACATTTCTCCGATGAAAATAGGGATGGGATATTCCAGGATTAAATCAGAAACTGGGACGCCTTCTGTAAAACCAGGGCTGTCCCTGGAAAATAGGGACACTTGGAGGGTCTGTATGCCGGCCCCAAAATAGCTACAGACACAATGAGTACTGGAAGTGGGATTGTAGAGTAACTGCCCCAATACCATCATAAGCAAAGTTATCACGAATGCACCATGAAAAGGATGTCTGAAGGAGCCCTAAAGCAGGCTCCACTTCTCCTTTGGCGATCCCTCGTAGCCGAGTAAGATTGTCTTCCATAAACACGGTTTTAACAATGAGTCCGTGACTGTGGAGGCCAATTCTGGATCCACACGTCCTTCCACAGTGGGGATATTGGTTTTCTGGTGGGAGTTGATCACAGTGTGGATTTGCCAAGCGTGCCTTCCTCTTACCACATTTCTCCCTTGCGTCCTGAGTTCGAGTGTCTTCAAAGCCCATGACCCCTTTGGGAAAGGCTGTTCTCCAACTGGAGCGCTCGCAGGCCAGTGTTTCCCAGTTGTCGGTGTTTATACTACGTTTTTTTAGATTTGCCTTGAGACAGTCTTTAAACCTCTTTTGTTGACCACCAGCATTACACTTTACATTTTTATATTCGGAATAGAGTAGTTGCTTTGGAAGACAATCATCAGGCATCCGCACAACATGACCAGTCCAACGAAGTTGATGTTGAAAAATCCTTGCTTCCACACTGGTGATCTTTGCTTCTTCCAGTACACTGGTATTAGTTTGCCTGTCTTCCCAAGTGGTGTGTAAAAAATTTTCAGAGACACAGTTGATGGAATCTTTTGAGGAGTTGGAGATGGCGTTTATAAGTGGTCCACATTTCACAAGCATACAGTAAGGTTGGTAGTACAAAGCTTTGTAAACAAGCATTTTGGTTTCCCTGTGAATGTCCCGGTCCTCAAACATTCTGCACTTTAGTCGGGAGAAAGCCGCACTCGCAGAGCTCAGGCGATGCTGGATTTCAGCCTTACACTGAGTCAGACCACTGGTCTACCTAGCTCAGTATTGTCTACACTGACTGGAAGCAGTTCTCCAGGGTTACAGGTGTGGGACATGCTAAGGACTGACCCTGGGACCTTTAGCTGGAGAGGTGGTATAATGATATAACCCAGTAAGAAGTAATGTGCAATAGGCATCCTATCCTCCTGCTGTCTCTTTAAATAGCTGCCTGAAGGTAGGGGAGTCGCATTAATGTTGGGGGAACAGGGAGCCCCAATAGCCATGGGCAAAGTCTCTTCCTTGCTTCGTCCTGCCTCAAACGGCAGCCAGATGGCTTAATTTGGAGTGTCTCCCGAGCTCCGACAACCCCTAATTATCTTCATTTCCTTTTCTCTCGCTCTAGCCCAACAGGTCACTCCTCAGGCAGAGAGGATTAACCTGTGATCGTACATCATTACTGCGTGAAGAAAATCCACCCTTTGCCTTTTTCTTCTTCTTCCAATTGGCATCAACCATTCAGTGGGTCAGGCTACAGTTATGCGTATACATAGGGCTGTCACTTATTTTTACTTTTAGGAGAACATAGGAAGCTGCCTCAACTAATAGCATGGAATGATTTTTTTTGATTTTTTTGCAGGGGGTGGGAAGTGAGACTCTGCCAATATCACAATGCCATTATACAAATATTTGGTGTGACTGCATTTGGAACACTGCAGGATATTGCAGCCGGAAGAAGTTCAGAAAATGGCAAGCAAAATGAACAAGGGCCGTGCACCAACTCTATGAGGAACGGTTGCAATATCTTTAGCTGAGATTCTTGTATTGTGGGGGTTGGACTAGATGACCCCTGGGGTCCCTTCCAATTCTACCATTCTATGATTCTATGATCTGGGTTTTTTAGTGGTATGGAAAAAATGTGTGTATACGTAATGGAGGTGTATAAAATTAAAGATGGGTAAAGAGGATACGAAATTAAAAGACACCTGCTTCTTGGGAGAAAAGCAATGACAAGCCTAGACAGCATCTTAATAAGCATAGACATTACCTTGCCAATAAAGGTCCGTATAGTTAAAGCTATGGTTTTCCCAGTAGTGATGTATGGAAGTGAGAGCTGGACCATAAAGAAGGCTGATCGCCGAAGAATGGATGCTTTTGAATTATGGTGCTGGAGGAGACTCTTGAGAGTCCCATGGACTGCAAGAAGATCAAACCGATCCATTCTTAAGGAAATCAGCCCTGCGTGCTCACTGGAAGGACAGATCCTGAAGCTGAGGCTCCAATACTTTGGCCACCTCATGAGAAGAGAAGACTCCCTGGAAAAGACCCTGATGTTGGGAAAGATGGAGGGCACAAGGAGAAGGGGACGACAGAGATGGTGGGACAGTGTTCTCGAAGCTGCCAGCATGAGTTTGACCAAACTGCGGGAGGCAGTGGAAGACAGGAGTGCCTGGCGTGCTCTGGTCCATGGGTCACGAAGAGTCGGACACGACTAAACGACTAAACAACAACAAAAAGAGGATACCAATGCATAAAGCCATCCATCGAGGCTGAATGCTGGAAGATTAAAGACAGGCAAAAGAAAGCCCCTTTCCAACACACCCTATAGGTATGGAATTCACTGCCATGAGAAACAGCGAAGGCCACCAGTTTGTGTGGCTTTAAGAAGGAACCAAAGTCATGGAGGATATCAATGGCCACTAGCCACCAATGCCCATTCTCTGCCTCAATAATGCTTCTGAAAGCCAGTTGCTGGAAATTGCAAGAGAGGAGAGCATTCATGTCCTGTTTGCAGGCTTTCCATGGGCTACTAGCTGACCACAGCGAGAAGACAGTGCTGGACTATACGGGCTACTGGCCTGGCCCAGCCGGGGCTCTTAGGTTTTGTCTCAAAAGGCATTCTGCTTCCTTGATGAAGTTATGACACAGTTGTGTCAGAAGATGGCACTGTGGAGTTGCACCCACTGAAACCTGCTATTGCAAAGGCATCCCGGTTTAAATTGCCTTGCCAGTTTTAACAAAGCACCTTGCTAAAACCCTGAGGACCAACAGCTTTTGTTGCAGACTACAGTCCACTTCATCATACTTTAGTCTACGAAAGCTTATGCCGTAAGAATGTGTTCATCTGGGCAGTGCCAGAATAGTCTTGGTTTCCCCGCCCCCTGCAAGACGAATAGGAAATTGCCAAATTTAGTGACTTTGGCGGAAACCCTTTATTATGGCATTAGCAGTCCTCCCCAGCCTAAATGGATGTGCAGTAGTGGCAGGGTGGGGAAGGTTCTCTCCTGATGGATGATGATGATTTATTTGTTTATTTATACATACATACATACATACATACATACATACATACATACATACCCTACCCATCTGGCTGGGCTTCCCCAGCCACTCTGGGCGGCTTCCAACAAAATATTAAAATACAGTAATGCATCAAACATGAAAAGCTTCCCTAAAGAGGGCTGCCTTCAGATGTCTTCTAAAAGTCTGGCAGTTGTTTTACTCTTTGACATCTGGTGGGAGGGCGTTCCACAGGGCGGGTGCCACTACTGAGAAGGCCCTCTGCCTGGTTCCCTGTAACTTGGCTTCTCGCAGGGAGGGAACCGCCAGAAGGCCCTCGGAGCTGGACCTCAGTGTCCGGGCTGAACGATGGGGGTGGAGACTCTCCTTCGGGTATACCGGACCAAGAATCCCTGCTCTTGTGGGGGTGGGGAGAACAGGCAGAGGTGGAATTCTGCCCCCTCCCCTGTTAAATCCCACACAATGTCAGGGGCTGTGGGCTAAGCATGTACATCACCCTCATGCCCCCAGGGAATGTGTGACCAGTGTTGGGAGACAGATCGTTTTGGCAATAAGAGACGGAGCTTTCACTGCTGAAGCGATTGCAGGGCTATGTTGGAGGGGAGAATTAAGGGTCACAGGGTGTGGTTCTTCTGTGATCCCATTCCCTCTACTCTCTCTCTCTCCCTCCCCCCTCCACACCGATGAATCTTAAGACTGTAAGGAAGAGCCCAATTGAACAAGAAAAAGCTTTCATCTAGTCCAGCATTTTCCTAATTTAAACTTAATGAAGCATGCCATTTGCTACATGCCAAAATCGAAAGAATAATGCCACTTTACAATAAAATTATTTTGATAATTGTTAGCTATGGCTTTCTTCTAATCCTTTGTTCCTTTGTTGTTGTTGAGACTTTTGTAAATGTAGGAATCTCGTAACAAGATTTGTCCTTCACAAAAATATCCGTAGTGGACCACTCACAAAACCATACACACACATATATACACAGTGGTACCTCGGGTTAAGTACTTAATTTGTTCCGGAGGTCCGTTCTTAACCTGAAACTGTTCTTTTTTTTTTTTTTTTAAATAAAGTTTTATTGCTTTTTTCCAGGGTAAAAGAAAGGTATATCATCCATAGCACATCAAAAGCAGTTTTACAAAAAAGAAAAAAAGTTATAAAAGAAGAAAAAGAAAAGATTCACTTTTTCACATCCATTTTCATGATCGATCAGACTTCCCCACGTCCCCCATCCCCTGTTTTCTTCACAATAAAAATAAACAGCAAGTTAATACCTTATTTCATATGTTTTTGTGTTTTCATTTAGTTATATAGTCCACAATTTATACATTTCGAAATCTTAACTTAATTTTCAACGTTTACCAAATTCAATACTGAAGCATGTTTTTCCAAAACATTTAGCAAATTCTCAACATTCATATAGCTTATAATATTTTTGTAAATAGTCCTTAAATTTTTTCCAGTCCTCTTCCACGGCATCTTCTCCCATGTCTCGGATTCTGCCTGTCATTTCAGCTAATTCCATATAGTCCATCAGCTGCAAATGCCATTCTTCCAGCGTGGGTAACTCCTGTGCCTTCCAGTGTTTAGCTATAAGAATTCTTGCTGCTGTAGTTGCATATAAAAAGAAAGTTCTATCTTTTTTTAACACTCTCTGGCCCACAATGCCCAGGAGGAAGGCCTCTGGTTTCTTGTGAAAGGTGTATTTAAACACCTTTTTCAACTCGTTATAGATCATTTCCCAGAAGGCCTTCACCCTCGGGCACGCCCACCAGAGGTGAAAAAAGGTTCCCTCAGCTTCCTTACATTTCCAACATTTATTGTCAGACAAATGATATATCTTTGCAAGTTTGACTGGGGTCATGTACCACCTGTATACCATTTTCATAATGTTTTCTTTTAAGGCAGTACATGCCGTAAATTTCATACCGGTGGTCCATAACCTTTCCCAGTCTTCAGACATAATGTTGTACCCGATGTCTTGTGCCCATTTTATCATAGCTGATTTAACTATCTCATCTTGGGTGTTCCACTTAAGCAGCAAATTATACATTCTTGAAAGCACTTTCGTCTTAGGTTCAAGTAATTCTGTCTCTAATTTTGATTTTTCCACCTGGAAACCAATTTTTTTGTCTTTTTTAAAAATCTCTAAAATTTGGGCATAATGAAACCAATCTCGCACCTTTCCTTTCAGTTTTTCAAAACTCTGCAACCTCCAAGTGTCACCATCTCTTTCAATTATCTCACAATATTTCAACCAGCCAGTCTCCATATTACGAAATTTTACAGCCTTAGCCTCCACCGGTGATAACCACCTCGGGGTCTTACTTTCGAATAAGTCTTTGTATTTAGTCCAGACAATGAGTAGAGCTTTCCTGACAATATGGTTTTTAAACAGTTTATG
Source organism: Podarcis bocagei (assembly GCF_964188305.1). NCBI lineage: Eukaryota > Metazoa > Chordata > Lepidosauria > Squamata > Lacertidae > Podarcis > Podarcis bocagei. Next base: position 55,877,382 of record NC_138137.1, read on the forward strand.
AGACTTTGCCTTGTCGTACCAGAGATATGCATGCCATCCAAAAGCGTTACTATGCCCTTCCAGATCTAGGACATCAGTGTTTTCTAACAAGAACCAATCTTTCAACCAGCAGAGGGATGCAGCTTCATAGTACAGTCTTAGGTCCGGCAGGGCAAACCCCCCTCTTTCCTTTGCATCTGTTAATATTTTAAATTTTATTCGGGGCTTTTTGCCCTGCCAGACAAACTTCGCAATGTCCCTCTGCCACTTTCCAAAACATTCCACTCTGTCCACGATCTGAAGGGTTTGAAACAGGAACAACATTCTTGGCAGTACATTCATCTTGACTGCAGCTATTCTGCCCGACAAGGTAAGTCTCAGTCTCGACCATATTTCTAAATCCTTTTTAATTTCCGACCAACATTTTACATAATTATCTTTAAACAGATTCAAATTTCTCCCAGTCAGGTTAACCCCCAGGTATTTCACTTTTGGAACAACATTTAATTCTGTTTCCTTCTGAAACCCATCTATTTCTGAAGGTGTCAGATTTTTAGCCAAAACCTTGGTTTTTTGTTTGTTCAGCTTAAATCCCGCCACCCGACCAAATTCAGAAATTAGTTCTAAGGCTCTTTTTGTACTAGCCTCTGGCTCCTGTAATGTCAAAACCAGGTCATCTGCAAAGGCCTTCAATTTGTATTGTTTTTCCCCGACCTGTATTCCTTCCACCCGCTGGTCCTTCCTAATCATATTCAGCAACACCTCCAGGACAGAAATAAATAACAAGGGTGATAAGGGGCACCCCTGTCGTGTCCCTTTTTCAATTTTAAACTCTTCAGTCACCACGTTGTTTACTATCAGTTTAGCTTTTTGCTCTGAATAGATTGCTTCAATACCATTTTGAAACGCCCTTCCCACTCCCATCCCTTCCAAATTTTTCTTCATAAATTTCCAAGATATGTTATCAAAGGCTTTCTCGGCATCTATAAATATCAAAACTGCCTTCGTGTTCAGATTTGTCTGTAATAACTCCAAAACATCAATGATATTCCTAGTGTTGTCAGACATATGCCTGCCAGGGAGAAAGCCTGCTTGATCTTTATGAATTACTTCATTTAAAACTTTTTTCAATCTGTTTGCCAAAATGTTAGTAAAAATTTTGTAATCCACATTTAGGAGTGAGATAGGGCGATAATTCCTGAGTTGAGTCTTTTCAGATTCTAATTTAGGAATCAAGGTGATGAATGCCTCTTTCCACGATTCGGGTGCCCCCTTTCCTTCCATAATTTGGTTACATACCTCCATTAATGGCTGAACCAAATATTCCTTCAATGTCTTGTAGTATTTGGAGGTAAGCCCATCTGGACCTGGAGATTTGCCTAATTGCATGTTCTGAATGGCACTTTCAATCTCCTGTTGTGTTATTTTGTAATTCAGGGCTGTTTGCTTGTCTTGTGTTAATTTTTGGAGGCCATAACTTCCTAGAAAATTATCTATCTCAGTCTCCACTTGGGGTCCTTGAGTAAACAATTTTCTAAAATATCTCTGGAAGCACTTTCTAAACCTGAAACTGTTCTTAACCTGAGGTACCACTTTAGCTAATGGGGCCTCCCGCTGCCGCCGCGCAATTTCTGTTCTCATCCTGAGCAAAGTTCTAAACCTGTAACCTGAGGTACCACTGTATACACAGGGATGCAGGTGGTGCTGTGGTCTAAACCACTGAGCCCCTTGGGCTTGCTGATCAGAAAGTTGGCAGTTTGAATCCCCACGACAGTGAGCTCCCATTGCTCTGTCCCAGCTCTTGATAACCTAGCAGTTCGAAAGCACGCCAGTGCAAGTAGATAAATAGGTACCATTGTGGCAGGAAGGTAAACAGCATTTCCGTGTGCTCTGGCTTCCATCGCGATGTTCTGTTGCGCCAGAAGCGGTTTAGTCATGCTGGCCACATGACTCGGAAAGCTGTCTGTGGAAAACGCCAGCTGCCTCAACCTGTCGCCTTTGACTGGACTTAACCATCCAGGGGTCCTTTACCTTTACCTACCTACACACACACACACACACACACACACACACACACAGGCTGGCTTCCTCCAATTAAGTGAACAGGGAAGCCACTGCAGATCAGGAATCATTCAATTTTTCAAGTGGACTATGTTGGGGGGAAAACACCTGCTAGCACATTTGCAAAGCTAAGCAGAGCCCGATAAGGTTTTAAACTGGATGGGGGGACCACACGTTGAGATTCCTTCATTGCTGGGGTTGGACTAGATGACCCTCAAGTTCCCTCCCAACTCTGCAATTCTATACCTCTTAAGTAGCTTTGCTGCCCATCGCAGGGCAGCATGGTAGATAGGAGTGTGAGCAGTGCTTTGGCAGTCCCTGGTTCAAAGCTCAGATCAAGAAAGTCACTCTCAGTATCAACCTCCGAATTGCAATGTGAGAACGACTTGGGAGCTGTTAAAGTCCAACTTCAAATTTCTCCAGAAAGGATCCATCCGAACTGGATGTGTCAAAGGCAGCAGAATGGCAGCTGTTCAATGTAAATAAGGCGAGAGCATGATGCATACACCAACAAGATCTGAGCTACTTAGACCTCTGGACTAGCCAATGAAGCTGGATGTCTGAAAGCCTAGGACAGGCACTGTGCCTTGGGGCATCTGGTTCACAACTTTGAGAAGAGGATCTTAGTCTAGACTTAAGCTCTTCAAGTTCTTTCACGTCAGATGACTTTTAAGAGTTTTAATCAACCCCTTGAAGAAACGAAACAAGTGTGTTATTCCAAACACCTGGTTTACTGGGCAAAGAGGGAAAATTTAATCACTTTCTGAATGGCTTCCTCCCAAAGCCAGTTTGGACTTAATGGATGAGGAACATGTACGCAAATGTACTTGCTTTTGTATCAGCAAGCTGTTGGGAACATACCCTTAAATGGGGGGGGGGATGGGTTTATGCTAATTTCCCATGCTGCAATGCCACATGGGGTATATGTTATAGAATGACTTGAAACACCCTTTTCCAAGGGCTGAGTTAGCGGGGGATTGTGTGGTTATCAAATAGCTGTCAACACTCAAGACATCACAGCAGCCTCGGGCAATAGCCCAGAATGGACAATCAGTTTTTAACTGTAACTGAGAATTAAGGAAATGGCCTTTTGCCAACGAACACCAGAAAAGGACATTACCACTGTGCATGTTTCACATTTTATCCTACTTCTGCCATGCCAAATTATGTAGGACCCCAACTCACAGGAGTCCTCTACCTCAGCTACTGCTGTAACTGCATCTCCCTTCATGCTTCAGAGATTTTGCAAGGTCCTCCTCCCTGCTGAAGAATCCCTTTAACAAAGGTTGCTGTATTTCAAAAAGTGAAAATCTGGACATTAAAGTTGTTTCTTCTTCTTTTTTGCCAAAGCTGTTGTCATGCCCAAAGTTACTGAGCTTCCTTTTTGCAATATTGAGTGTTTGAGCCATTTTTAATGAAATTGTCCAAAATCTACACTTCCCGACACGGGCTGCCATAATTCTGAATGTTCCCGGATTTGTGCGATTCCCACCTGGAAGCTGTTTACGAGGGCTGAATACAAGCTATGTATAGGAAATTCCAGACGTACGGCAACCCTACTTTTAACAGCTGCAAACATGTTTACCTAGCTCAGGGGTCTGCAACCCGCGGCTCCGGAGCCGCATGTGGCTCTTTTACACCTTTGCCGCGGCTCCGGGGCGGATACTAGCAAGGGGAGGAGGCACATTGTGCACCCCGACACTCCCCACTGTGGCGGGAGCTGTGCTGGCTGTGACGTCGCATGGGGGCGGTGCGTGCGTTAGTCATGCACCGTCCCGACGTCACCTTCCCGCCCGCTGTCAGATCGCGGCTCCGGAGATATATTTGTTTTAAATGTCGCAATGGTTTTGCGGCTCCCAGTTGTTTTTTTTCCTTCGAAAACGGGTCCAAGTGGCTCTTTTTGTCTTAAAGTTTGCAGACCCCTGACCTAGCTGAAAGCAGATTTTTGGGGAGCCCCTGCTGGAGGAAGGCAATTCTCTAATTCAGTTATTTACATAAAGTGTAGGGTCACTCTTGAAGGGTGGCTAACTAACACAACTTTAAAATTACCCATAGTGTATATGCCTCATTTGCTTTTTTAACAGTTCTGGCCCACTAGCCTGTTCCTGCCAATACTCTGCCCACAACCCATATGGTAACTCACTATAACCCACAATATGTTCCCAAGTAAGAGTTGAACTGGTATGTGGCAGATTACAAGAGGGGCATGTTCCACAGCATTCACAAGTCTGCTTTAACATGATATATACGAGAGAGAAAACAGCTTCGTGGACTACTTCTTTACTTCAATATGCAGGAGCTCAAGGAGGTAGGAAGGGAACTCGTCTAGTCCAAGCGGCTACTCAAAAGCAGAAACTGACGAGCGCAAAGACCATGAAAGGCTTTATTCAGTATGTATTTGGTTATGGAGCCCAGCAAGATGGAACAGGCAAAGCATGAAAACCCCAGGAAATAGTTAAGAGATTTTTATTCTAATAGCTTTAATTACAGTGCTTGTTTGTCGAAATGAAAACTGAAAACAAGTATACAAAACAGTTGATTACTGTGTATTGAAAGCAAATAAAGAGATTTTCCACAACACTAAACAAACCAGTTCTGATAGTTCCTCAAGTTAAAGTTTAAACAGCTCCAGCTTCTTCAGTGTTTTATCAAAATACAAAAGGAAAAAAAAAGTTAAGAGGTCTTCTTGATGGCAAATCTGAACCTTGCAGTATGAGGGATGTGAAGGGGTTTCCACACATATACAGATATGGGAGTGTTCCAAAAAATGGCATCAAACACTTCTAGAATGGAATGAAACTCCAAATTCTCATGCTTTTAGTATTTCCCCCCCTAAACATTACATTAGGTGGCTTGGATGGCATTTCTTACTTAAGTACAGTACTTGCTGATGACAGAGCTGAGCACTGCTATGGGCTGCTGTACTCTGTGGAAATAATTTGTCTTCTGGAGTACTGTAGTTCTACATGAGAAAAGTCCAAAACACTTGGGGAGGGGGCGACAACGGAACAGGTAAAGGATGGCATCCAAATTAGATGCAAGAGGAGAAAAACGTTCTTGCCCAAATCTGAGAGAGCACTAGAGGGTCATAGTGTTTTACACCTGCACCAATTTCTCTTAAGTCTGTGGCCTGAACTGAACTGAACTCTGACTTTAGGAGATCTCACATTCACAAAAAACACAAAAGAGGTTGTCAAGCACAGGAAGATCCAGGATGCTGCCCATTCCATGGACCTATAACATGTTAAATTGCTGGTATTCAAGTTGTTGCAGAACTCACAATGGACATTTTGTTCAAGTGTTTCAGTTTTCCTTCTTTTCTAAAAAAGAAACTGACATCTCCAGGCTAAAAAATAGCCACCAAATCTGGCCTCCCCACAGACCTCGCAAGCCAAGAGGGATTGTATTCAGCTCTAGCGTACAACCAGACAACTGGCAACTTTTCTCTGAATCCACTTCAAATCCCTTCCCCAGTACTAAACAGCGAGTTGATTTTCTTTATAATAAAAAAGCTGAGTAATATTGCATAGGAGTACCAGAAACTGTCTCATTGGAAACAAGAACTATTTACATTAAATAAGAAACCTAAACTGTTTTCAGGCTTGGATTTGCCACATGTACAGCATGGTGAAGGACATCCTGTGACAAGAGAAATGAAAACAGCTTCCGGCACTCAATACCACAAAGTAGCATGGTTTGCCACGTTAGAGTAAAGCGAAGGGTGAAGGAGGAGGAGGAGGAGGAAATAAGGAGGGGTGGAGAAAAGAGGGAAAAGAAGAGTATTTTTAGGGCTTCATTTCTGGTTTCGGAGCTGATTGGACAACCAGTCCAGTCCTTCATAGAGACCGTCTCCACTAGTGGCACAGGTGGCCTGGATATACCAGTTCCTGTGGCGAAGAGAATGCAGTCCTAGTTTGTCTGTGATTTCTGCTGCATTCATCGCATTAGGCAGGTCCTGAAAAATGGAAGCAATTTGCTTTAGAAAATGGGTTTTTGTTTCCTTTAGAGAATTCATAGGAAGAATCTGCATTGACCATTAATTTGTGCGATCTGGGCTACAGTGCGATATAGACAGAACCAGATCTGGTTCCCTGAGGCCAAAGACATCCTTGTGCTCTCACATGGCTTGCAACAGTAGCAACCCACGCTTCTCAATCCAGTGAGAACACAGAAGGCCCATAGTACAGATCATGACGAGAGTGGAAATTTTGAATCTGGCCGTAGATGTAGCATGCAAAATTCCTAACTTGTCTGAAGTGTGGTGGAGAAAAAGTGATGGAAAAGTGAGACTTGTAAAGGCAACAGATGCTTTGGGATATTCATATATTCATACTCTGACTGATATTGTTGGTACTTTTAAACCCCTACATAATGGCATTGTGGTGCCACAATTTGTTTGGAGGTGCAGCAGTTCAGGAAAGTCAATAAAGAAGCACTTTTAGCATGGTAAAATCGTATGTTTTGTGTTGCAAGGGAAGTCCCGGGGGCTCCTTAATGCAATTGTGTCATGCAAGAGACCATATATTTTACTTCTGAAATCTGTCAGTAATATTATTTCCAGCCCACTGCCAACGGCAAGGCCCATAGACATAGGCATAACCAACAGAGGGTGACTGGAAGGTGAGAACTCTTACAGCCCACCATCACAACTGGAGGCAAAGGGAACCCTGGGGTACCATTCTGGCTGTGCTGTTCACGATCACTTACCTGTTTGTTAGCAAACACTAAAAGGACAGCATCTCTGAGCTCATCTTCTGCCAACATTCTCATAAGTTCTTCTCGGGCCTCATTGACTCTCTCTCTGTCGTTACTATCAACCACAAAGATCAAACCTACAAAGGAAACAACAGTTGTTTACATGGACAGGCATGGAGACAGAGAGCCTTTCTGAAAGGAAGTTTTAAGTATGGAACTAGGTCTTTTGTCATAAAAATGTGTCTATACCAATAGGCACTGGCAATCTATAATGTAATTTAAATCAAATTCACTAGTTACGGGGCTAAAGCTAGCCACACAGCAACCAAGTAATAGTGAACTATGTGAAGAAGCCATTTACTCAAGTATTGCTTTTGATCTAGCCAATGGATGTATATAATCTTCTGGAATCTGCTCAAAGTCCAAGGCTATAACAATATCAAAATGATGAGATAATTCTGGGCTTTTGCAAACAAGGTAGGAAACAATGAGTAGGAACCCTTTAAATAAGATTCTTGGGCTCTTAGAAAGAAAGCTGTAAGAAGCGCCTACCAAAATTCTGCATGCTAAAGCCACAGATGAAAGGAAAAAAGACCAATATTTAGAGAAGAACTGTTTAACATGATGGGACTTGCGTATTTTTTTACCTTCATCTGTCAGTCAACATGTCCTAAGGTGGTGCTATCTAACCAAGTGTTCAAGAGAAGCCATCCTATAGCTAAGATCAGCGCTATTGCTGATGTTTTCATCAGTAACATGCTGATGCAGCCAAATTACAACATACTGGAAAAGCTACTTAAAATAGCTCACCTTGAAAGTGCTTTGATATCTATATGGAAAAAAGTCACAAACTTGAGACCTCGCACAGCTTCATTTACAGAAAAGGTATGGAGAAGCTGTATGACATTACTACATAAGAATACCTCAACAATCTTCTCCTAATACCCAGATTACTCAAGAAGGATAGCAAAATGCTGGTTGAATTCTTGAGATGCTACCAAAATGACTTTCTTACTTACCAGAATAAAAGCCAATGTCTAGTATTTTACTTCTGAAAAGCAGCCAGTAGACGAGGCACAAATGACCACCTGAAGTCATGTCTGAGAAAACATCTGACTCTTGACTTCCTGACCTAAAAGCTTGCTTTAGTGCCATGCTGCTGCTGTGGCAACCTTATTACACATGTGCAGGTACATAGGAAGCTGCCATATACTGTAAGTTCATCTAACTCAATTTTGTTTACATAGATTGGCAGTGGCCCTCCTGGATTTCAGTCAGGATTTTGTCAGCCCTACCTAGGTACTCCAGGAAACGTAACCTGGAATCTTCTGCATGCAAAGGTAAACTGTGAAAGCGAAACACATTCTGATCTGTCACAGCCTTTGCTAAGTCAGCCCTGAGGGCTGAAAGAGACACTCATAAAACAGGTCCAAGATTTAATGTACATAGCAATAACTTCGCTAAAAGATCATGAAGCTAACAATCAATAGGCCACTGAGTGATCTGAAAGTGGGTTTTATTATACAAATTACATACCCTCAGTTACAACATGCTAGCAGGTTTAGAGAGTTGCCTTCCGTTTTCCCTGGACTTGTTCTATTCAAAACAAGGGACACTTGGCTAGTGTTGCTGACATGAACACCCAAAACAGACCAGTAGTCCATGGGTTCAATTTGGCCCACAAATGGCCTTCAATTGTTCCCTGGGGTGATATGGAGGAGTTACACACAGGTGCACAGCTACTTTAAACCAATGTATGGCCAAAACTACTGCAGAAGCTAGAGAGGGGACAATTGGGCAAGCTTGCTAGGCACTCCTTTTGTTTGGCTGCCAAACACTGACACAAAACCTGAAGCCAACACTGAAGGTACTTGTACTGACCATGGCATACTACTGGAGCTTGTTTTTTGTACATCCTGTGGAAAGGAATCTCATAGAATCTTGAGATTAATTTTTGGGAACACAGAAGTTGCAGAAAGAACCAGAAGACTGACCTATGTATCTAGCTCTTTACTGTCTGACAACAGCTCTCCAGGGTTCCAGATAGCAGTGTCTCTCGATCTCCATTGGACCTAGATTTTTTTTTTTTTTGCAGGCAAAACTATGGTTCTGATTTAGGGGAATGCAACTGTTAGCATACTTGCAAAGAAAACACTCAAAATGCAATTGCAAGCGTTATGTCACATATGTGAATGAACTAAGATAACCTAAGCTGACGCAGAATAGAGATGTCCTATCTTGATACTTGTGCTAAGAATGGACTATCCCTACTGCAAGTTTCACATTCTGAATGACAAAAGTCTGTGGGACAGAAAGACCTAAAGACATATCCCATCACACTCAGTACTAGACAGGTAGCTGCTAGGTTTACTTCATGCTATCAACATAGTTATGGAGCAACTGAAGATGCCTGAGTGGGTCTCTATAAATACAAAAAAAGGATATGGTCAGTTACAGAAAATAGCTCACCTTGTGTATTCTGGAAATAATGGCGCCAGAGTGGTCTGATCTTATCCTGACCACCTACATCCCACACTGTGAAGCTAATGTTCTTGTACTCTACAGTTTCTACATTGAAACCTGAAACAAAAAAGTGGGAGAAAAGTTGAGCAGTTAACAAGTGAAACAGCATGCTCATCCATATAACCCAAACTAAGATATAGAAGGAAATGGTTGAATTCAATTATATGCTTGTTACCCCCCCCCCCAAAATCTCCTGACCAACTGGTCCACATTTTAAAAGCCAGTCTTAAAATGCATATTCAGAATATACACTAATACCCCCATCAAATATATACTTCATAAGGAGCAAACAGCTTATTTAACACAGATTTTTGCATCTGAAATGGCAATATCAGTGAGCTACTATAGTCCAAAGAGCTGAATTGTATTGAAGGCCACACTGAAAGCATATTGCCAAGTGAAGAGCCACAAGTAAGTTAGAATACATAATTGCACCTAAATATTATTCGCTTGTCATTTTCAAAAGCATACAGGCCAAGCTTCACGTATTACAGTGGTATCTCCAGTTGCGGATGGGATCAGTTCTGGAGCTCCGGCCAGATCCTGAGGTTTCCGCAGCCAGAGGTTCTGCACATGCACACAGCGCGATAGAGCGCTTCTGCACATGCGTGAGCGGCGAAACCTGGAAAAATACTTCCAGATTTGCCGCTTTTGCAACCCAAAGTTTATGTTACCCAAGGGTAACGTAAGCCGAGGTTCTACTGTATTTTGCAATATTTCTTCTTTCAAATGTTTGCCACAGGTTTTTAAAGGATTTACAGGATGACACCTCTCCTATGGCTAGTTTCTCAATTTTAAAAAGGAAATACAACCGACCAATGAGATAACATATTATATATCACAGCAGATATTAACCAAAGCAACAAAAATGGCTGTAGCAACATCTTAACATTCATAGACATTGTCAACATTTTCGTCCCTCTACTATTCCAGCATTAGTAAAATCCTTTCTTGAAGAGAAGCAAATTAAGAAATATTGGAGTTGTATCTTGTGCTCTCTAAGCAATGAGTTCTAATGGATCTATAAACATGGTTAGAGCGACCAAATGCTTATTTCACCTGGGTAACAAATGCATCATCAGACATATGCAGACCAACCATATGCGAGTTTACTCAACAGTACTGTCAGTCTGTGTACAATTCCAATCTTTATATACTTTTAAATATGTTTAAAACAGTCACAAATTTGTAAAGGGAAGCTGCTTGACATCTTACCTATAGTAGGGATGGTAGTTACTATTTCACCAAGCTTAAGTTTGTACAATATAGTAGTCTTTCCTGCAGCATCCAGCCCGACCATAAGTATGCGCATCTCTTTTTTGCCAAAAAGGCCTTTGAAGAGGTTAGCGAAAATATTTCCCATGCTTAAGTCTGGTGCTCACTCACTGGCCAAAGAAATCTAGGAGAAAATAAATTCAAAACAGTTAGTTCTGTACAGTGTGATGATCACACCCAGCTCAATCCTTAGGAGTAAAAGCCCCCTGGAACTCAGTGAGATTTATTTCCAAGTGTTAAGTGTGAAACAATGGAGGCCCAATGCAGAGCAGAAGTTTTAAGAGTGTGAACAGGGATTAGAACCCACATTTTCAATGGTGGGTTCTCAGCTTTGGATACTGCAAAAAGACCAACAGTAACAGATACTTTTAACACAAGACACACAAAATGGGTTTTGTAGGAGACTGCAAGTAGTATGACTATCTTGGCCAGTTTGGGGGAAGGGGAGAGAGAGAAGAAAGAAGCTTGAGGAATTCCCACTATCCAGCTTGAATGGTAGCCCCTCCCTCTCCCATCACAGGGCCTTCTGCAGAAGCATTTTGTTTCGAATGAAGCGAGAAATGACAACTTCTTCTAAACAAATGGTCTTTTCCATTCTACTGTTTTGTTTTTAATCAATGCTTGTTGTTCAAGAATCTTACATAAACTTTGTGAGGTCTGCCTAAAAAGGGTTGTATGGATACCTTAAATGAAAAGTTTGCTGCCGTAAATTCTTATTCTTCAGTATATAGTATTCTAGAGAAAGCATTTAAAGTGTACAAGAAACATATTTCTTTATACTACTGCTTCTCACAGATGTGAACATGAAATCTTTATTACGTCAAAACAAAAAAAATGACCACTGGAGTTGGATTTAGATAATGTCATGCCTATTTCACAACTTATTCCTATTGATTTTCAAGCACTTTTTATTTTGTAACCAAACCTTGTAACAAGCAAGGCAAGGCACCAACAAAGGAGCAGTAGGGCGAGGACACCCCCAAGTTACTCTGAGATAGTATAACAAGACTGTATTGACAGGATTGTCAGCTACCATGGAAGTCTTACAACTCAAAATACATTGTGAACCTAAATATACTGGATTGTATCAAACCAAGCAGTCCCATTAGCACAAGGACTTCCACTTGTGCACTAGATCTCTCCCCGCTCCTTGTGCCCCCACCATGACAATTTGCAGAATAAATCTGGGGACCACACAGGGGGAGGAGAGGTTGTGTTGCAAAGTCCTAGTGCTAAAATGACTAGCATCCAGGTTTTAAAATGTCTGAGTAAAAGCATAATGCTACCAATTTCCAGCACTTTGAAAATTGTCATAGTATAGTAACAAGGAAGTTAGTATCATTAGCAGGAATGTCATAATAAAATATTATTTTACTTTCCTTAACTAAAAATAAAATCACTAATTCACAGCACATCAAGCACCACTTCCCCAAAATTAGGATTGACTTGATAATTCAGAGATGGAAAAATCAGATTCCAGCAGAGCCATTCTTATAAAAGGGTAAAACACTGTTTCAAAATTCCCAACCCCCCCCAAAAAAAAAAATCCCAAAAAAACCCCAACCCATCACCAGCAGAGACTTAGGCAACTAAGCTCCTGGGGTTCTCCCTCCACTCCAAATACTAAAAACGCTTTAAAAAGCTAAGGGGAAAAAAGATGATGGCTACTTGGGGACACAGCTTCTACTTAGCCACACTTGGCAGACATATCGACAGCTAGCACCACGGTTCAGGCACACGAGAAAGAAAAAGGAATTATATATTGGTAGCCATGTGGATTTTAAAGCACTTTCTTACAACAGGATCATTGCTTGTCTTAAAAAACCCCATTACCTTTATTTAGCAACAGATTTCACTGTGGCAGCCAAAAAGAACATTTTATATACAGTGAGTCAACACATGGTTCACACCTTTATTACACTTACACGCACAAAGATCAGGAGTAACATCGTGACTAGCTCATATTAGCAAAGCAGCTTTTTCCTACAGTTTCAGTCATTCTCTCTGTCACCAGAGGAACAAACAACAATCCTTATTTGGTTAGAGGAAGGGCCTTGTAAAAAAAGGGCCTTGTAAAAAACAAGTCCTGCTTTCTGGCCACGGTTTCTACATGACAGCTTTTAACTCTCTGCCTGCACCTTGTGAAGGTGCACAGCTGTTCCAATGCTCTGCACTTATACGCAAATTCACCCATTTTCTCTTTTGCTCCACAACTGAATACTAACCTAGCAGAAAATGCAATTATCTATATTATTGTAGTAAGTATGTATCAATGTTCTTAGATCACTGGGAAGTGGCTTTAAATCAAACTCAACTATGTTATTCTGGGACATCGCTTTTCTTTTGAAGATGATGCCCTGCTAATAGCGTGTCTTTCAGAAATTAACACAGATGCCAAGAATATTCCATGTTTTCTTACAAAACATATTCCACATGCTTGCTAGGAGTGCTCCAAAGATAATCAATCAATACATTTCACATTTCAGCTTTGCAAATTAACACATCCTATAAACTTTGTTAGGACAAGCTGACAGTATAACATGGTAGTCACACAATGTTCAGTTTCCTGCAGATCACTGTCAACACCACTCAACAGCTGCTAATTGCATTTCCAAAAGTATGACTCTCAAGAATGCTTCAGGAAACAAAGACACCTCAAAAATAACAAAGAAAAGATTGATGGCCAAAATTAAAAAAAACTGCATTATCGTCACAGTTTTCTGCTAGAAGCTTAAATATTTTAAACATGCCAGACAGTAAGCACATGACATGAAACTCACAAGAAAACTGCACATACCAGGGGCTCAGTTACCATTGCTTCAAATACCACCAGAGATATTAACTTTATGCAGCAACAAAACTGAGAGAGCACCACTTACCTGGTGCCATGATCGATGGCATAAATCAACTACAAACATTTAGGTGAGTAGCTATTAACATCAGTTCAGCATAGAGTACAGTGTGGGAATCTTTCCTAGGAACTTCTATTCACTGCCACACAGTGAATTCTAACTGCATGTACCCATGCTTAGATCAGAGATGGGGAACCTGCAGCACTCCAGGTTCCATCAGCTCTAGCCAGCATGGCTGTATGATACAGCTCAACATTTAGAAGCCCATAGGTTCCCCAGCCATAGTTCAGGAAGAAGATGCATTCAACACTCTTAATACCTGACTATTGTGTGCCCATAATAGCTTATTTCACACAGTCCATACATATCATTGCATAGTTGTGTCTAAACTACACATGAAATATTTGTAGCTCAATTGCCTCTGGCTGTTTACAGTATTTAAGATAACATCAAAACTAAAATATTTATGCATCACAGCTGTGTGTACGTTTATACTTAAAATCTCAACCCACAAACTCTTGAGTAATTCTACAGACTTCAGTAAGACTGCTCTGGAGTTGGAAAAGACTAATGTTCAGGTTCCATGGGAACAGGATTAAATAAAAATCATGATTATGCAATAGTTCATTGCAGCATTTCTTGACCATTTTGGAACTTTACGAAACTAAAAATTAAAGTGTTAAAATAGTGCCATGGAGATACTGGAGTACAATAGGCAACTATTTTTGCCTTTCCCCAAACATTTCCACTGCCCTTTCACCTTTCTTCCTACAGGTCCAAGTAACCATTTCTCCTACTTATTCTATACTTTGTCTCCCACCCCCTCACACACCTCATGACTACCAACAGCTTTCATTCCCCAACAGAATGTGCAGAGATTTTTGTATGCAGTTGTGTACCTTCTGCCTGCATGGACTACAAATACAAGATGGGCATTAGAAAAGGAATACAGTGGTACCTTGGGTTACATACGCTTCAGGTTACACACTCCACTAACCCAGAAATAGTGCTTCAGGTTAAGAACTTTGCTTCAGGATAAGAACAAAAATCAGGCTCCAGCGGCGCGGCGGCAGCAGGAGGCCCCATTAGCTAAAGTGGTGCTTCAGGTTAAGAACAGTTTCAGGTTAAGAACAGACCTCCGGAACGAATTAAGTACTTAACCCGAGGTACCACTGTACCTTAACTTTAAAACTACACAAACTCACTAGCTAGCCAAACCAATGTTTTCAGTATCATGTGCTGCTTGCTACAGAACAATTCCCTTGTGGTCAAGACTGTCTGCACACATTAATCCCCAACTGAGACTTACAGGTTCTCCCCACAATTAAGAGTTGTGCTTTTCAAAAAATAAACTAAAGAGTGCTTCAAGATACTAGCAGTGTCCTGGCTATTCATGTAAGAAGCGTAGACTGGCTAATGTGCATGGATGCAGCACAAGCATATGTCCTATTTAGAGTTGGCCATTTAGCATCCCTTACAAGTCCCTTCATGACGAGGCAACAGCCACCAACACATATACTTTATTCACTATACCTTATGGACTGCAGGCCGGTGTGAACTTCATACAGGGAAATGTTATTTCATATTTAGCACTCCCTATAATAGCAGACGTGCATGTATATCCATTGCATCCAAAGGAAGAGTGGAGTGAGGAGACTTGTTCAATGGTACAGAGCCCTTTATTCTTAAAGAAAATACAGCAGCAGGGTCTTTTAACACCCCTTGCCTCCCCTCAAACATCAGTCCTGTTTGCCTATGTGTACTGACAGCATGCTGGCATAAGGAGCTCCCTGGCAGTAAGTCTCTGGGTCTCAAACATGTTCTGCTTTCAAAGTCATAACAATTAGTAAAAGAGAACACACTGTGATATCACTGTGTGGTTGAGTTTCCTATTACTGCTTCACTTGCTCATTTGCAGGGGCAGGGAAACCATCCAATGACTCCACATTCTGCGGTCTTTACTAGCTGTTACTGGAAGAGGAAGATATTTCATAGGGCTGTTGCTTCTGGAAGCATCTACCTATCCTGCATGTCTAGTTTAGTCCCAAACATATATTTAAATAATTCTACAGCTCTTTTAGCACAATTTTTGGGCTCTTGCACAGGAAGGCAGATTGCTAGATACAGATACATGGGGCAACTCTCCACATTAAAAAAAAACCACCCTGCATGTTCCTTGAACATGCCTTCATTTGTGACCAGCAATGAAAACTAAATGGACTGCAACTAGACAAGCAAAGAGCATAAACAGCACACAGGCCTAGAGCAAAATACTTTTTCGCAGTAAACGGCTTAAATATTAAGCTGCATTAATTGTTACTCAGCATGGAAAGGTACTGAACTGTTTTTAGTGAGATTATAAATCAGAGGAGGAAGCAAACAATAGTGTTTAACACTACTGGACTGTGATGCCTATGAAAAAAGAATTTGAGAATGGAAATATTAGCATGTGGTATTTCAGTTCTTCAAAAAATTACTTAGAAGTAATATTGTTGGATTTTTGCATACTGCAAGAAAGACTGCTGAATAAATTTTAAACGTTGCAAAAGCTGGAAGCTTACTAAAACTCCTTGTCTAAAAGCTGCAAAAAAAGGGGCCCGAGTGACATTTCAAGGCTGAACAGCTGACATAGCAAAATATTCAAGTTAGTAAAAGGAATTCCTGTAGATCAGTTTAAGGGAACGTCACTTTCACATTCTATTCCGACAGTGGCCATAAGGCATAATCACAGTTACTCTGATTAGATAGTGTTAATACTGTACTGAATTTTTGTCCTGCAGAAATGAAGGCAAGATCCATTCATTGATATGTCTTCCCAATCATATACATGGTACATTATAGGTAACACCCAGGGAACAACACTCACTGCATTTAAAGCCCCATTCACCTTCAGTGCAATTCTATACATGTTTACTCAGAACTATGTCAGGCTGAGTTACATGGTGCTCACTCCAAGCTAACTAGGTATCAGATTGTAGCAATTCAGAAAAGAAGAATATCCAGCTGTTCTCCAATCCTATAAAATAACCATGTTTTAAAATGAATCCTAATTAGACCATACATGATTCAAAGTCTTAATGAAAAAACAATTAAGTCATAAAATATGTTAAAGTACATTTGAATTTGAAACAAATAGGACAATGATAGAGACTCTTACCATATCAGGATATAAGGAAAGCAAATGATTGCTAACTGCTCAGACAATAAATGCCCCTGAGCTAGGGTATCAAGATTCCCCCATAAGGACTATTTCCCAATTTCAAATGGGAAGCAAGCGGCACCTAGCCAGCTATTTTAGGTATGATAGTAACACAGGCATTCATATTTTGTTCTCAAATGATCTCTTTCTACAGCACTAGATCTCTCATAGCATGAGCATATTATATCTTGCTTACTCAAATAAGTCACGGAGCAGGTCAAGGAGAAGATTAATTGAACACTTTCATGACAAATTATTTTTGTCATGAAAGAATTTGAACTTTCAATATTACCCAGACAGTGGGAAAATGTACTAGCTTCAATACCTAAGGTGTCATTAGATTTAAAATTAAGACTAATACAACAGAAAATAATATTTAGAGTTTATTGGACCCTTTACGGTTGTATAAAAAAGGTTAGCTAAGATAGCTCAGTGTTGGAAATGTGGCAAGGAAAACATATTTGTACAGTGTTCTTTACTTAAGAAGTTTCGGGAGAAAGTGCTAGACTGTGTAACTATGACTGTGCAGAAAAAGTTAAATCTTTCAGAGGAGAATATTTTATTGAACTATACACCTGCAGTATGGAAATTATCAATGGGACAACGGAAATTGATTTTCTGTGCCCTAATGTTGGCCAGGAGATTGATATTAAGGAATTGGAAAAATAAAGATATGATACCCTTCACTCAATGGACTGATATGACATAACTGGCAATTTATGAACATGCTTACAGGCGCAGACTCTGTATGGATAAATACGATAACATTTTGAATGAGTTTATAGAAAATGTAGTATGCTATTAACATTTACATAAGCACTAGGACAATAGTACTATACTAATTTATGCAAGAATGTATGGGAATATCATATACTGTATTGCTTTTTGTGTATATTTTCACTTTTATATGTTTCTTGTTTTTCTCCCTCTCACTTTTCCTTTTTCTGTATCACTTTATTTCTTTTAACTGAAATCACCTTAATAAAATATAAATATTAAAAAGACAAATTATTTTTGCAAATGTAGTGCTTAGAGTAGCCGAGATTCCCTCCAAAGGTAGGCTAATCTGCAAAAAAATTAAAAAGCTTAGTTATGCATTATTTGAATGCTTCCTTTTGTCCAAAGGATGGACTTCACGCAATGCATACATACCTTACCTGGTTGGGGCAATAAGTCACTACCTTAAAAGTGGTTGAAAAAAGGATTAGAAAAACTCATGAAAAGCAAGTTTAGCAATGACTAATAGCTCTGACTGCTAAATAGGACCTCAATGTTTTCAAAGGCAGCATACCTTTGACCCTAGGATTCAACAAGCAGCAGCTCATATGGTCAGTTTGTAATCTTCCCAGAGATCTCTGGCTGTTCCACTATTGAAAACAGAATGCTGAAGAGATGGACATTGGCCTCATCCAGCAGGGCAATTATTGTATGGAGTCTGCTTGGAGAATTAGAGGCACAATGAACATGATTTCCCCCCATACAAGTTTATCATACATGAGCTATAAAGAAAGAAACCTTATTACAACAAAGGGGTATTTAATGCTTATACTTCCAACCATACAACATGCTTCTTCTATAAAGTCTAAAATAAGACTAACATGTATCAAAAGTGCAATTCTGGTGCACATTATCTTAGAAACTAGGCAATAAATAAAGAAATAGAAACTTCACTGAATTACGTCATAATCTGAGATTAATGATACCTGTAAGAGATAGCACTGCTTTACAACAGGGCTGATTAACCCCAGGAACAAAGGTCTGATAAAGTTTCTCAGCAATTTTTTCTGCACCACCTCCCAAACTACATGGATTTTGGAAACAATGGGAAAAGCAAAAGAAAAGACAGCATGTGGTGGGGTAGAGAAGTTACTGTCTAGAGCAGAGGTAGTCAACCTTTTTATACCTACCACCCACTAATGCATCTTTCTTGATGGTAAAATTTCCTTGCCAGCCACCAGTGCTCGATGGAAGGAGGATTCAGCTTGTGCCGTAGAACCCGCTACCGCGGACCAGGTTGACAACCCCTGGTCTAGAGCTTGTGTGGTCCCGAATTGTCATGTCTTCAGCATATTTGTTTCCCCAAGGAATTTGGATAGCACCAGTGGTCTGGCATTTGGTGGCTATTATATGTCCATTTATGTGTTGGATGTGGTGTGTGTCAAACTTAAAATAAAATAAAATGGGATAAGCACTGCAGTATATCTGTTCTGTACTGCTATTCATCATTCTTTTGATAATATTTTTATATTTAGATCACCTTTCCACCTAGAAGCTGAAGGTGGCATATATGGCTCTCCTCCTCCAACCCCCCCTCCAGCAACCCTGCAGGGTATATTAGGTGGAGACAATGTCCGGCTCAAGGTCACCCAGTCAGCTTTATAGCTGAGTGACAATTTGAACCCTGGTCTGCTAGATTTAGTCCTTTGGGACTTCTACCTGTTTTGTGAAGAAACTGACATGTAACTTAAAGTAAACTAATAAACACCTTAGTCACCAGATTGATAAGTGATGCAATGATGACAACTCCTCCTCTTTTGATTTGTGTGTCTGCAAGTGTACATGCATACTGTGAATGAGTGCGCAGAATATGAGGGTGGAGTGGCCACATCCACCACTGGAATGTGGCCAAGGGTTGGAAACATGTGAATGCCTTGAGCCAAAAAAGGTCACCCACACTCACTTTTTGAGGAGTGTGGAGTACCTTGGTAAGAACTCCACAACCACTTCAACAGTTAACTTTTTTCTAATAATGAGTGTTTCCAGTTAAGGCTTCTTGGTGTGCCCAACCCAAGTAAGAAACTTGAAGTTGAAGACGACAACCGACAAGGTCAAAGATAAACAATGAAGCTGGCTGATTTTATGGCCCGCAAAGTTTTAATACAATGGTAAGTACAACCTCATGCTACGGTGTAAGCTGATACTTCCCTGAAGGAGTTTGCACAACAGACAGTGCCTGTTCCCTTGTGGTGGAAAGGACAGCAAAGTTCTTATGGCTGACTAATCCAACCTCCCATATGACAATGTAATCAGTGTTAGAAACTAAGTTATGAAAGTTAGGAGCTAAATGGGACCTTAAACCTAGGTTATAGGTGCAACAAGGGAATGTCTAGGCAGAGTTTTCAAATAACAAGAATACAAAGCTGAAAATGAATGAACTGCAGCTAAAATATGTTCATTTTTCACAGGCTCTAGTCCTTCCCCTGCCTACCCCCCTAATACAGTGGTACCTTTGGTTATGAACTTAATTCGTTCCGGATGTCCGTTCTTAACCTGAAGTACCACTTTAGCTAAGGGGGCCTCCTGCTGCCGCTGCGTGATTTCTGTTCTCATCCTGAGGTAAAGTTCTTAACCCGAGGTACTACTTCCGGGTTAGTGGAGTCTGTAACCTGAAGTGTTTGTAACCCGAGGGGCTTGTAACCCGAGGTACCACTGTATTCTTAAGAGGGTCTCTTCCCAGTCTTCAGAGAGTAGCCGGAAGCGGGGAGGCAGAAAAAGGTCTCCTTTCCTTCCACTTTGCAGTTTTAATCTGACATCTTAGGTGCGGGACTGCTCCCAGAGCTCAGAAACTGCTTGCGCTAATGAAATTCCGTCGCAAAATGCGGCTAGAACAATGGGAGTTTCGAACACAAGAACAATTCTGTTCTAACCCTGCTCCAGCCAATTAACCACTGAATCCCCCAACACAAGGACTGTTATGTAAAACAACCTGTAAAGCGTTTTTCATCGCTCTCTTTCACAGAGCTGCTTAGAAGATGCATCTAAAGAAGTTAGTCAGAAGAAAATGAGAGAGAGAGGAAGGAAAAGTCTGCCTTGTTCTTACACATGACCATATTCCTTGGAATGAGCCAGTACCACACCAACCTCCTATCAATGTTCATTCTGGAAAATATACTATTTGTTCACTGAAGATGTACAGCCAATTTTCCTCAACAAGCACCAAAGTAATTACCTGCACCTCCCCTACACACTACTCACAAGCCGTGGAGGCCTTCAACACTCTCTTACAGCCTTAATCCTTTAAATATAGAAAATTAAGCACCACAGTACATGTGAATACAGGAGTGTGGGTAATAGTCCCCTAACTGTTTGCACAATATCCCCTTAAGTTCAGATACAGGGGCAAGAGTGGATAGATATACACTAGAAAAGGAGGGAGAAACAAAACTGAATGGTTGGGAAAGCTGAACTTCTCTAATCTGGATCCTTCCTTATTCTGTAGGTTTCACCCAACATACCCAAAGAATGCACAGAAACACTTCCTGGATTTTCACACACTTACTTCTAAGCTATAGAGTTTAAGCTAAAAACATAAGCTAAATGTTTTTCAAGGAAGGGAAGAGGTCTCTACAGAGAACTAAATAATTTAAACAGTATTCATGAATGGAGGACTAAATGTATTGGTGTAGAGTTTATTAAGAAATAAAAACACCACCAAACACCTAATGTTTCATTACCAATTACAAGGCATACATAATTAAGAAAGGATATTGACCAGCATTTGGCTGATATTCCTTCACAGCCAACTTGGAGCTACTTATTCAAAGGGGCCAAGGAGAAAGACATAGGTACCAAACCCCTTCACTGGAGAAACCTATTGCCCTTCCTCATTCCCTCACAGACACACTGCGGTTCTGTCACTACCATACAAGCTGGCAAAAAACCCAAGTAACTCAATGAGAAATATTTCAACTGAAATTGTTTTAGCTAAAAATATAAGAGGATGGATTGTTGCCAGTAGAGTGCATCTGGCTGCAAAGACGAGCTGTGCCAATGAGCTCAGGACTGCCAATGTTGTAGTGTATTTCGGAGAGGGGGGGGCTATGAAATAATTCTATGGAGCAATGAGACTGCTTTATGTGTCTGCTGCATAAAGCCTCAAATCTCAACCCTGGAAATGGTATCATAACCATTTCTCCCCTGGAAATGGGGGACGAAGAGGAGCTTTCTGTTCTGCCATTTCACACTTTTTCTGCACTTGCGTAACTTTCTGTCCTGCTGATGAAGTCACCAGTGAGTGACTAAGTGATCAAAATTCAGCTTCCCCACCCCATACCCAGAAACCTCGGGATCAACTACAGGAGACGAAATAAAGGGAAGGGAGGACCTGTCCACCTATGTACCCCAAATGTTGAGATCACAAGCTTATTGGGGGGATGGGATGGGGGTGTTGCACTCAAACAACAACTCCAGGGGCTCGAACTAAGCAGCAGGTCACGATGGGGCGTGTCCTCATAGTTATGGGGGTTCCCCCCCTTCTAAGTCCAGCTAAAACTAAGTAGACATGCCTGTCAATCCTCAACTGTTCAGTCAAGGAGGGTTTTTTAATTTTTATTTTTAAGCTGCAACTTTAGGAAGGAAAGGAAAGCAACGTGAAAGCGAGTCGGGGAGGAGGGTGGGACGAGACATTCCTATACATTTCTACAAAGATATAATAATAATAGTAATAATTCTTAAAGTGTTTGAAGGAAGTGCCCGGCGTAGATTGGGGCGAGTGCGGGGGGGGGGGGAGAGGAGATCTGACCACAAGGATAAACAACTGGCTGTCTACAACGTTTTAAAAAAATAAAATACAACGAGAGGGTCTTTTTTTGCGGGGGGGAGAAGGGCGGGCGAAGGAGGCCTGGTTGCTTCCTAGCCATGAGCCGTTAAGGTTCGATGGTTGGCGAGGACGGCGTTCAAGGGTGGGCCGTTCGGCTGCGTCTCGCTTCCCGCGACTATCCAAGGAAGTCTCCCCTCCCCGCTTCAGTATTTTTCAGCCTCAGAAGGGCCTCTCTCCCCCCCCCGCCCGCTTCCTCCGCCGAGGCCAAGCCTGCAGTGCGGCCTGCGGCTCCGCTCCCCTCCCCGGCCTGGCGCTAAAGGCCAGCGGAGGAATGGCAAGAGGAGAGCCGAAGCTCCGGGTGGAATTCCAACGCCATTATTACCACCCTCCCTCGCCCGCCGGCCGACCCTGAGCTAGGCCCAAGCGCCGGCACCGCCCGGCCTCTCGCCGCTTCCCCGCCCGCCCTCAGCCTAAAAAAGCAAAGCGTTGAGGGTTAGCGCTGCTTACCGGGCGGCGTCTCGGTCTGCCTCGTTGCTTTGAACCCGGGGCTGCTCCTTCCCTGCGTTTTCCTCCTCTCTCTCAGTTTTTTTTGCTCTTTTCCTTCCCCCCCGCCTCCCCGCCTTCCTTCTTTCTTCCTCCCTTTTCCCTCCCTTCTCTCTCCCCTCACTGCGCCCAGGCACACAAGATGGCGGCTCCCGGCGGCCACGTCAGTGCCAGGGAACCTCGCAATGCACGACGGGTAAGCAGGGAACGGCTCCCTCTTTCTCTCGGCCTCACTCGCTCGCTCTGTGCGTGCGCGTGGGTGTCCACCACCCCTCCCTCCCTTCTTTACCTCACGCCGCAGAAAGGGGGGCGAGAGAAGAGAGAGGAGCGCCGGAGAGCAGGAAGGTTGAAGGAGGCAGGGGGCGGGGCTTTGGGAGGGGCGGCCAAAGGAAGAGCACCGCGCGTGCGCCAAAGGGAGGGGGAAGGCAGAGCGGGCGGGGCGCACACACAAAAACCACAGGGGAGCAAGTGGTGGTGGGGAAGTGTAGTCAAGGGGAGCATGCGCGCTCGTACCCTTGGCTCGTGCCCATGTAGACCGTTAGAACGCCGGCTGGGTAAAGCGCGCGTGCGCGCGCCTCTTCAAAATGCCGTTGACGGCGCGCGGCGGTGGAGGTCGCCCGGCGACAGTGCGCGCGTGCGTGCGCGCTTTCTCACGCAGAACGGCAGTTAGCCTCGCGCTCGAGAAAAGAGGCAAGGCCAGAACGCGGACAAGGGGGCGGAGCCTTGTTGGCCCAGGCGGTTCTCTTTGCCCCGCCCCCTCGTCGTGAGGTGACCGGGGAACGTGGTTTCCCTCAGAATATATGCAATACTGTAGTTCCTCGCGGAGAAATAAGCTTTCTGCTTACTCTTTTTTAAAAAACACACGTGTTCTGTCAGTTTTAAGCACGTGGGCCCAATGCACGCCTCTTAGGAAGCATGTCCCCATTGAATTCAGCGGAGCTTCTGAGTCGAGTAAACAGCCCCACCGTGTCCACTTGGGCGAGTGTGAGGGAATTTATTGAAGATTTCAATACAGGCTGCCAGGGCCGTAATGCAGAACAACAAACCCCTGTGTTGCAAATTAAACACAACAAACAATACAAGCAACACGCAGACCAGTATACTAGATATGCCATAATGCAGACTGCCATAAAACACACAGAAAGTAACGCCGCAAGGATAAAGCAACAGAAGTAGAATATGCGAATATTCCATGGTTGTGTAGTTAAAACCACAATACAGTGGTGCCTCTCAAGACGAAATTAATTCGTTCCGTGAGTTTTTTCGTCTAGCGAATTTTTCGTCTTGTGAAGCACGAAATCCCATAGGAATGCATTGAAATTCAATTAATGCGTTCCTATGGTCAAAAAAGTCCAAACAAAGCCAAATTTGGTACAACAAGAGTTTATTAAGTGCTCTTTAAAGTCACACATACTGTAAAGAGCATTTCAAAAACTGAAGGAACAATAAATTAAGTTAAACATGACAGAAAAACATTTAAAAAACAACAAAGTGTACAGTACATTTTCTAAGACTCTGGGGGACAACTCGAAGAAGGTTCCTCTTCCACTCTTTGCTTCTTGCTGAAGAACCCCCTTCCCAACTGTTCCCCCAGCCGCCCACCACACAGAAATTCAAATCCAGATTTTTTTTTAAAAAAACAGCAGAGTGGCCCAATGGTCACAGAAAATCATAAAAATGCAGAAAAAAAACACAAGCTTCCAGATTCTTGCAAACCCCTCCCCAACACCAAGTCCTTGAATTCCAAACACCCCAACCCAAAATCCAAAAAACCCCCAAAAAAGTTTTAAAAGTTTAAAAGAAGTTTTGGAAAAGCTTCAAAAATCACCAAAGTTTTCAAAAACCTCAAAAAAGGCTACCACACCGCATTCTATGAGTTGCTCCTCGAAGTCAAGTCGCAACTGTATTAACGGTGTTAAGAAAAAGGAAACAAACTTGCAAGACGTTTTCGTTTTTCGTCTTGCAAAGCAAGCCCATAGGGAAATTCGTCTTGCGAAGCAGCTCAAAAAACGGAAAACCCTTTCGTCTAGCGAGTTTTTCGTCTTGCGGAATTCGTCTTGCGGGGCACCACTGTATTAGAAGCTCCACTAGAAAGTACAGTTTTACCTCAGACCAGGAAAGGATGCCAGCCAGGTTAAGGAGCAGAGTCAAAAACGTTGCTGAGGGCAGGAAGCCTTTCTGTAGAAAACAGAAGTCCAAATGAGAACATAAAGGTACACAAACTTAAAAGAAGTGTAAGCAGACAGCAACAGGGATGCTAAAAATAGAGAAGAATTTGAAGAGCACATTCAAAGACCATGAAAAAATTACTTAAATGCATTGGTAGCAGGAGGTGATCTAGTGAGGCAAATGGATTACAGGTGTGCTAAGGAAGGAGAAGCTGAATGAATTATTTGGATGTGTCTTTGCAGGAAAAGAGTCTGAGGAACTGAGGCAGATAGTGGTGTTGAGGTGTTTATTCTACCTTATTGGCAGAATAAAAGCTGACAAGTTGCTGGGTCTGGAAGGCATCCGCAAGACAGTTCCTAAAAGAACTCAAATGTGAAATCTAGGACTGGGGAGTGGCCAATGCAACTCCAATTTTTAGAAAGAGACCCCAGGCGATCCTGGAAAACAGGCCAGTTTGCTTAACAGAAAACGGGTGGAAATCTCTTGCCAAGAACAAGTCTTGCTGAAGTGGAACCAGCATGGCTTCTGCAAGGGTAAGTGCTGCCTCACTTAAGATCTTTAAGAGTGTCAGCAAGCGTATACGTAATAATAATAATAATAATAATAATAATAATAATAATAATAATAATAATTTATTATTTGTACCCCGCCCATCTGGCTGGGTTTCCCCAGCCACTCTGGGCGGCTTCCATAGAAACAAAAAAACACTAAAATATCATACATTAAAAACTTCCCTGAACAGGGCTGCCTTAAGATGTCTTCTGAATGTCAGGTAGTTATTTTTCTCTTTGACATCTGCTGGAAGGGCGTTCCACAGGGCGGGCGCCACCACCGAGAAGGCCCTCTGCCTGGTTCCCTGTAGCTTTGCTTCTCGCAATGTGGGAACCGCCAGAAGGCCCTCGGCGCTGGATCTCAGCGTCCGGGCAGAACGATGGGGGTGGAGACGCTCCTTCAGGTATACTGGGCCGAGGCCGTTGAGGGCTTTAAAGGTCAGCACCAACACTTTGAATTGTGCTCGGAAACGTACTGGGAGCCAATGTAGGTCTTTCAAGACCGGTGTTATGTGGTCTCGGCAGCCGTCACCAGTCTAGCTGCCGCATTCTGGATTAGCTGTAGTTTCCGAGTCACCTTCAACGGTAGCCCCACGTAGAGCGCATTGCAGTAGTCCAAGCGGGAGATAACTAGAGCATGTACCACTCTGGCGAGACAGTCCGCGGGCAGGTAGGGTCTCAGCCTGCGTACCAGGTGGAGTTGGTAGACAGCTGCCCTGGATACAGAATTGACCTGCGCCTCCATGGACAGCTGTGAGTCCAAAATGACTGCCAGGCTGCGCACCTGGTCCTTCAGGGGCACAGTTACCCTATTCAGGACCTGGGAGTCCTCCACACCTGCCCGCCCCCTGTCCCCCAAAAACAGTACTTCTGCCTTAAGATAGAAGTGACGCAGTTGACATAGTGTATACTTAGCCTTTTGAACAGCCTCTGACAGAGTACCTCACCAAAGACTCCTAAGTAAGCTTAGTAGCCACAGAATAAGAGGAAAGGTTATCTCACGGATTGGTTATGTTACGAAACAGGAAGCAGGACTATCTTGGCTCAGAGGCTTCTAAGATTAGCAAATAAACACATACAGTATATTTCTTCCTACTTCCTTGAAGTATTTGCAAAACTCCTTTTTGGTATGAGGTTTTCGGTGTGCACACCCCACTATATTCCATTCACAGCAATGAATATGACATAGGAGCTGTGTTTGGGTAGGGTCATTTGAAGTTCTGTACACATTCACTGTTTAATGACCTGTTCAGAACGAGACATTTTAATTAAACAAAAAGACACATTTTTAACATAAAGAACATACAAGCGCAGCCAGACTTCTAGTACTTGCTTTATCTGCTGTAGCAGGTAAGTTAGATCCTAAACGGTGTCATCAGAACCACTATGTAGGTATAGGTTAGAAATCAAAGGTCCTTCTTGCTGACTTTCAGTCAAAAGAGGCAAGATGGAATCCATGGAGCATAGCTTTGCCTAAAGACCCTAAACACTAAAGTTGATTGAATAGGGCTTTGCCAGTAAAACTGTCACAATGCTATAATTGGAATTGTGCTTACATCAAATTCATACACTTCTTGACCATAAAAACCCTCAAAGCAGTTTATAAAAAGGAAGAAAAAGAACAACCCTTACTGAAAACTATTAATGAGGCTATACAGTTAAAAGCGATACATAAACCATGGAATGAGACAAACTTACAACTGATCCTCTAAGTTTATTGAAAGATGGATTTTATCCTCAGTAGTTTGGAATAGTAAGTAACCATTTCCCTCTTTGTTATAAAAGAATTCTCCTTATACTTTATTCTTCTTTGCTTACTAATTTATTTCTTGTATAAGTGAGTTATAGATTTTGTGATTGTGCAACAATGTATAATTGGTGTGTTTGTTTGTGTGTGTATGAAAAAAGATGATAAGGATACACAAAGAAGAAAGACACAGAAAAAAAGCACTTGCTTAATTTCTTCACAACAAATTACTGCACTATTAACAAAATAACTTAGCAAGAATATGTTTGTTGGGAGATTATTTAGCATTCTTGCAGATTTTTCTTTATAATTTGCTTGAGACCCTCCCCTGTCAGCAGTTATCCATGAGATTTTAAAACATTTTTTAAAAAGAGAGAGAAATGATCAATTATAATGGTGGATACTTTAAAATTACATTTTCAAGCTTTTTAGTTCTGTGAATCAGACACATCATTTATTATACAAAGAAACTCACAATAAACTCACACTAACAGTCAACCCATGGGAGCACATGAAGCAATCTGTTCTGGAGTCTGAGAGAGGGAATCTGTCTTTATTACAAAGTATAATTTATGTGGATTTTATATTTATGGGATTGGAGTCTGAGCACTTCAGTTTTATCTTCTTATTCTTAAGTTGATAAGCGACACATTCTAGGAAGACTCCTGCCTTAAAACCCTTAATCCCTTCTAATATTTAAGGAAAAAATTCATTTGCCTTGTGTCTCATTTTATGCCGGGACATGCATTTCTCATATTTTTTCTTTGATGTCTGATTAATGTGACTTATTTTTTAATTATTTAAAATTCAAAAGCTTGCCATCTCAATATTGGGAAAAGCTGTTTGCGAATATGTATCAGTATTGTGTCTGATGCTGTGACTTTGCATTGCAGTTTGTAATATCTAATGCATTGGGTTTGGCTCTTTCAAAGCTAAGAAGCAGCATGATATATTTTAATATGTATTATATACCTGTGGAGATTATAGTCTGTCGTCCTTCCCCTAAGGGGAACAGATTTTATGGTTTAGTAGGTCATTGACATCTTTAACCTCAATGACTCTACACAACACAGTGGGAGAAGATTTTTAAATGTCAACACCAGGAGTGGGTCACTCAACTTCCACTGACTAATTCCTGGAAGTTAATTGTACAGTGTTATACTGTTTGTTCCCTTCTGGGAACATAATTTTAGGTTCTGGCTCTAATCATAATGCAATGGACTCTGTTCTGTATACCTTAGAGAACAAATGGCCAAAGTCTCTCTTACCCTGCATAACTCTGTTTCCAAGCAGCAGTCTGTGGACCTGAAACAATACACCCCATATACCTGTATTTACTCAGACGGCATGGTCCGACGCAGAGTGGCCGCTGCCTGCCCCTGGCTCTTCCTTGGCATCCTGCTTGGGAGCCTGCTTCCTCTCGCTTCCCTGCAGCAGCTGCCACCTAGGGGGAGCGTGTGGTGCCCCATTCACTGCCTTTGCTTCTGCACCATGGTGCACTGCATGCACCTCATGCTGGAAACTTTGAGGGCGATCAACAACTTGTCGCCACCAATCACCCAGATTTTCACTTCTATTTTAAGATTTCATTTTCTTAATTTTGGATTCAAAAAAATAGGGGTTGTCTTGTACATGGAAAAATACAGTATGTGCAAAGAAATTTCCACAAAATTAGATCTACTTAAATATTTGTAGGTCTGGCTATTCCTCTCCAGTTTTTAAGACAGAGCTGCTTTCTGGGACCATCAGCTGCTGTATTTCCTGCCTTTGCAATTAAAATTGCTGTGGTAAGGGACCAAAACATATTCCAGTTGTTTTTAAATGTCCATTGTACTTAACGTATGTTGGCCTACCTTTGGCACAAATACAGATACTGCCAGGAACAGGGCAGGTGGCCCAGATCCCAAAGTTATGTTGTCTACCACAGCGGTTCTGAGTACTGGGGACAGGGGCTTCATGGATAGGGTTCTTCTAATGAGTTGAATCAGCTGAAGCCCTGCGTGAGAGCTTCTGCTTGCACAATGGGGCTTTCCCACGTCTCCTTTCCCTAGCACCCCCAAAACAATTGGCTGGGGGGGAGGTCGGGAAAACCCCTAGAACACCACACAGTGGGAGGAGAGGAGGTTTCTTCTATCTGCAGGCTGCAGTGCTTGTGCTGTTAGGATGTTCACCAGAGCACATTGTTGAATTCCACCCCATAGTTCGATCCTAGATTACAATCCTGATTTGGATGAGTTATTTAAACCACAGTTTGCAGTTTGGGTGGCCATGGGAAACTCAGGTTTGAGCAAACCTACAAGTCTTCTATAGCTACCACCTATGGTGGCTATGTTCCACTTCCATTATCAGAAGCAGTGGGCCTCTAAATACCAGTTGCTGGGAATCGCAAGTGAGTAGAATTAGGGTTGCCATATTGTTGCCGTATGTCTGGATTTCCAGGGACATTTCGGCGATTTCTGCCCAGACACTGTTTCCAACTGACATATTCTGGCTATGGCTGGAAAATTTTGGACGTATGACAACCCTAGTAGATTGCTATTGCACTCATGCCCAGCTTTCCAAAGGCATCTAGTTGGCTATTGTGTGAATTGGATGCATTTTAAGGCACTGGTTATGTTTTAACCTGGCTTTTATCCTTTGAATTGGATATTGGATGTTAATTAAAGTCATGTTTTTCAACATTGTGTTTAGGGAGATGTCCATGTGCCCAGGATACTATAAAAGCAGTAAGCCTTTATGATACCTGCCTTTAATTTTCGACACTTGCAATGGTGTTATCCTCTTGGAATCAAGCTTTGGAATAGCTTTTTCTTTCAATAAACTTTCAATTTCTTCCTAATATTATTATAGTTTTGTTTGTTTTATGTTTAATAACTTCGTTGGAGAGAGAAACATTACTGAAGACCTCACAGTTCTGAAAACTACAATCGGAGCTTTAAAATGCTTTAAATGTGGTGAATTTTTGGCTGATGTGTGGATGCTGCCCTTAGTAATTAATTATATTAGTATGTTTGTTATTTCCTTATGGGGAATATTTTTGCAGTTATCATCTGAGAAAGTTCTTCAAAATGGGACCTTATCTGGTAGTCTTTTGTCAGTGCTTAGAGGATTCTTCAGTGATTTTTGCACTGTATGGTTCTCTGCAAGCCTTGCACTTGTAATAATATTTTGTCTATTTTATTGTAAACTCTACAACTGTAAAATCAATATGCAATAAAAATACATAATACATAAAATACACGATAACAATTCCACTGGGGCATTGATACTTCTTTAATTAAAATATGTAATATTTAATAATAAAAGGAACGATTAAAAAGCTTGTCAGTTAAAACAGTTAAAGCAAAAACAAAAACACAACCCAGAGCTTTAGTTCTGGGAATGCTTGCCTAAACAAGTGTGCCTTCAGGGGCCTCCAGTATTTCAGCAGAGAGGATATTCTGCAACACTAGTGCCACCAGTGAAAAGACCCATCGCCACATTACGGCATCTCAGTAATCAGCAGATTGTGGTAAAACTAACTGGGTTCCATTAGTTGATCACAATGTCCTTACTTGAAAGTGAAGAGGAAGACAGTTTTTCAAGTCACATGGTCCAAAGTTGTTTAGGGTTTTTAAAATTTATTTAAGTAGCAAAATTTTAAAACTGGCTCAGTGGGTTATAGGCAAACAGTGCAGATCTCTCAGCACTGGTGTGATATGTGCCCAACAAGGTGCACCACTCACCACCTAGGCTGTGGCATTCTGCAACAGCTGCATGCAGCCTCTGGATCAAATGCAAGGGAAGCCCTACATAGAGCACATTACAACAGTCCAGACATGAAGTTAACAACACATATGTCACATTGGTCAGGATATTCCTGTCAAGCACAGTGTGCATTTGACGCACCAGCCAAAGCTGATGGTAGGCCCTCCTGGGCCCCCAATGGCAAAGATGGTTCAAAGACCACTCCTAAACTACGTGCCTGTTCTTTCAGAGGCAGTGCAGTCCCATTTAGAACAGGCAAACCCCCCAATTCCTAGACCTGGGGACCACTTCCACAGTGTTCAAAATTAGCCAGAAGCCAGACATGTTTTGCTACTGGCATGGGTCCAATTGTGACCATGTAAAGATCTCTGAATGCCAGGTTGGCAACTAGGGAAAGCAAAAT
Organism: Podarcis bocagei; assembly: GCF_964188305.1. Classification (NCBI taxonomy): domain Eukaryota; kingdom Metazoa; phylum Chordata; class Lepidosauria; order Squamata; family Lacertidae; genus Podarcis; species Podarcis bocagei. The sequence goes on from NC_138137.1 coordinate 55,908,665, forward strand.
GTCACTTAGAGAAGGATTTGAAATATTTTCCTTGAAGCTTGAATTTGTTTTATTTGATGTTTTAATGTGTTGTAAACTCCTTTGAGATTTGTTATTTAAAATATAAAGCAGTATAGAAATAACAACAACAACAACAACAACAACAACAACAACAACAACAACAACAACAACAATAATTTCAATTGCAAAAAACCCCCCAAAGACCTGGTGCCTAGTTAGTCCATTGTGACGACTGTAACCTAGGTTTAAGATGCCATTTGGCTATTAGTTTATATACCTGAATTTCCCACAGTATCTCTGTTTTAGCAGATTTCAGTTTCAATCGATCCTCATCCACTCTACCACTACATCTAGGCACTAGTTAGGCTTATGTGTGACCTCTCCTGACTCAGATTTAATGGGAAAGTAGAACTGATTGTCATCAGCATCCTGATCACACAGTGCTCCAAATCTACTGATGATGCTCCCAACAGATTCATATAGATGCTAAACAGCATTGACAGACTTGTGCCTTGTGGCACCCACAGCTAAAATGCAAAGATGTAGACTTGTAGTCCCCCAATGCTATTCTTTGGTACCAGTTATATAGGAAAGACCCACAGAGACAACCCAGGAGAATTCCATGGTCAATGTTATCAAAATCCACTGAGAGATCCAACAGCAACAACAGGGTTACACTCCCCTTAACTTCTTTTGAGTCATCTGCCAGGGCGATCAGGGTTGATTCCATGCCAAACCCAGGCCTGAACCAAGATTAGAATTGGTCCAGATAATCTATTTCCTCCCATAGTGCCTGCAGCTGAACTGATACCACCTTATTGAGAACCTTACCCTCAAAACAGGTATTAGAGACTTGATGGCAGTTGTCAAATACCTCAGGATCCAAGAAGGGCTATTTCAGTAGCTGGCCTACCACCACCTCCTTCAAGGCAGTTAGGAAAATCCCACTCGGATTTGTTAGCTGCCAACTGGACCCACTCAGTCAACCTCTCTGATTTGCACAAACAATCCAGCATGGGCAAGGGTCAAGATGGCAAGTGGTGGAGCAGGTGGCCAGAAGCACCCTTCCCACATCCTTAAGCCTCAATAGCTGGAACTAATCCCTCAGAACTGGATAAGACAGTACGTTGGATATTTCTTCAGAGACTATATTAGCAGGGGAAAGATCAGTATGAAGGCGAACAATTTTGTCTTCAAAGTGCCTAGCAAACTTAACCACAGTAGGCATTTGATGGTTTGAATGTCCCATGGACTGGAACAGGTAGGATAAACTTTTTCACCACTTTAAAGAGCTCTGCTAGGTGGCTACCTGAGAATGCAATGGAGGCAGAAATGTGGACCTTGATGGGAAAGATTTCATTATGTAGGCTCCTTTTTTAGGACTAGCAGAAAACACATAAAGTAAGCAAAATAATCAGATATATGCTAAGTCTGGAGCCTCTTGAATCGTCAAACCAATTCCTGCTCCTCTTGGTTTAATAATAATCAAAGAGAAAATGAGTAAACTAGTAACATGTGTTGTTGATCTCAAGCATGACCACTGGCAAATAAATTAATGTGTAATGCCAGATGAATCAAGCTTATTTTCTCAATTCTTTTTCCTAGAGAGGAATAAAGTTCCATCAACAGAACCTCATTAGGTTGTGCAGCTTATACTAATTTGAGGAGCACATAGCTTGACAGTAAGCATAAGAAGAGAAGACAGAAACCCAAACCAAAGCTGCCAATCTACATCATGCAAGAAGTGAACTTTGACCTCTCATAAGAAGGATGGTGATTGTTTCAAGTGCAAGAAGAAAAATGGAAGCTTGTCTGCTTATAAACATCAATGTCAGGGCACATTCCCTAATGGGACACCTGCATGAGCGAGGAAAGAAAGGAAAAAACCAATCATGTTTGTAAAAAATGGCAATGGCAAATGATAAGCTCCCATGTCTTTATTGCACAGTCGTCATCATCATCATCATCACCTGCCTCCTTCAATAAAATTCCCAGGGCAACTGGTAAAATTTCAAAATACAATAAAAATAAAACACATACAGATTTAATATGTGGATAAAATACTAAGAAAAGTAAAATACAATAAATGGGAACAGCATGAAAACCGTAAAAACAACAAACTCAGTCCAGATTAAAAGGGTTTTGCTTGGTGCCAAAATAAGAGTTGGCACCCGGCAACCCTCTTTTGGGAGAGCAACTGGGGCACTGCCACTGAGAAGGCTCTTTCCCCAATAGCTTCTGCCATGCCTCTGATGGCAAGGAATTCAGAGAAAGGTCTCTGATGTCATGCAAGTACATTTTGTTTTGAATATTTAGCACTACACATGCTTTATGCCATAAGAAAAGCTGGACTCTGCCTGAAGGGGCTTTAGATTCAAAGTTTGACAATAGGGAGACACTTCAGGAGAAGCAAGAGTAGGAAGGGATGGTTGTGAGCAAATATTGTTCATATCCTTAGACTTAAGAACCTAAGAAGGTTCTTAAAGGTGCCTAAAGAAGCCAGGGTGGCTATCTAAAGAACCTTTAACTGAGTTAAGATTAAAAAAGGATGTGTACAAAAATGGAAAAGGGGGGAAACCACGAAAGAGGAATTCAAACAAATAGCCAGCACATGTAGAAACAAAGTCAGAAAAGCTAAAGCACAGAATGAACTCAGGCTTGCTAGAGAGGTTAAAAGCAACAAAAAAGGCTTTTATGGGTATGTCCGTAGCAAAAGGAAGAACAAAGAAACAGTGGGGTCACTCAGAGGAGAAGATGGTGAAATGCAAACAGGGGACACAGAAAGGGCTGAACTCCTCAATGCCTTCTTTGCCTCAGTCTTCTCCGATAAAGAAAACAATGCCCGACCTGAAGAATTTGGAGCAAATGATTCAGCAGAGGAAACACAGCCCAGAATAACTAAGGAGATAGTACAAGAATACTTGGCTAGTTTAGATGTATTCAAGTCTCCAGGGTCAGATGAACTGCATCCAAGAGTATTAAAAGAACTGGCAGATGTGATCTCAGAACCACTGGCAGTCATCTTTGAGAATTCCTGGAGAACAGGCGAAGTCCCGGCAGACTGGAGGAGGGCAAATGTTGTCCCTATTTTCAAAAAGGGGAAAAGAGAGGACCCAAATAATTACCGCCCAGTCAGTCTGACATCAATACCAGGGAAGATTCTGGAGCAGATCATTAAGCAAACAGTCTGTGAGCACCTAGAAAGGAATGCTGTGATCACCAATAGTCAGCATGGATTTCTGAAAAATAAGTCATGTCAGACTAACCTGATCTCGTTTTTTGACAGAATTACAAGCCTGGTAGATGAAGGGAACGCAGTGGATGTAGCCTACCTTGATTTCAGCAAGGCATTTGACAAGGTGCCCCATGATATTCTTGTAAAGAAGCTGGTAAAATGCGGTCTTGACTATGCTACCACTCAGTGGATTTGTAACTGGCTGACTGACCGAACCCAAAGGGTGCTCATCAATGGTTCCTCTTCATCCTGGAGAAGAGTGACTAGTGGGGTGCCACAGGGTTCTGTCTTGGGCCCGGTCTTATTCAACATCTTTATCAATGACTTGGATGATGGACTCAAGGGCATCCTGATCAAATTTGCAGATGACACCAAACTGGGAGGGGTGGCTAACACCCCAGAGGACAGGATCACATTTCAAAACGACCTTGACAGATTAGAGAACTGGGCCAAAACAAACAAGATGAACTTTAACAGGGAGAAATGTAAAGTATTGCACTTGGGCAAAAAAAATGAGAGGCACAAATACAAGATGGGTGACACCTGGCTTGAGAGCAGTACATGTGGAAAGGATCTAGGAGTCTTGGTTCACCACAAACTTGACATGAGCCAACAGTGTGACACGGCAGCTAAAAAAGCCAATGCAATTCTGGGCTGCATCAATAGGAGTATAGCATCTAGATCAAGGGAAGTAATAGTGCCACTGTATTCTGCTCTGGTCAGACCTCACCTGGAGTACTGTGTCCAGTTCTGGGCACTACAGTTCAAAAAGGACACTGACAAACTGGAACGTGTCCAGAGGAGGGCAACCAAAATGGTCAAAGGCCTGGAAACGATGCCTTATGAGGAACAGCTAAGGGAGCTGGGCATGTTTAGCCTGGAGAAGAGGAGGTTAAGGGGTATGATATGATGGCCCTGTTCAAATATATAAAAGGATGTCATATAGAGGAGGGAGAAAGGTTGTTTTCTGCTGCTCCAGAGAAGCGGACACGGAGCAATGGATCCAAACTACAAGAAAGAAGATTCCACCTAAACATTAGGAAGAACTTCCTGACAGTAAGAGCTGTTTGACAGTGGAATTTGCTGCCAAGGAGTGTGGTGGAGTCTCCTACTTTGGAGGTCTTTAAGCAGAGGCTTGACAACCATATGTCAGGAGTGCTCTGATGGTGTTTCCTGCTTGGCAGGGGGTTGGACTCAGTGGCCCTTGTGGTCTATTCCAACTCTATGATTCTAAGAAGAACTTGCGGTATTAGGGCAAAGGCCCATCTAGTCCAACATCCTTAACTAGATGCCTCTGGAAGCCCATAAGCAGGGCATGAGGGTAGTCTTCAACTGAGGGATCCTGCTTCCAGCCCTGCTGGTTCCTGATCCCCATCTTGATTCAAAATAAAAAAATTCCTTCCTGTAGCACCTTAAAGACCAACTAAGTTAGTTCTTGGTATGAGCTTTCGTGTGCATGCACACTTCTTCAGATACACTGAAACAGAAGTTGCCAGATCCTTCTATATATAGAGAAGGTGGGGAGGGGTATTACTCAGAAGGGTGGTGGGAATCGGAGATTGGCAGATAGCTGAGATGAGCCTGATGAGCCTGTTGACGACTCTTAACGACTGTAATAGGTCTTACAGGAAAAGGCAAGGGGTGGGAAGGTGAGAAATGGTTTAGTCATGTATAATGAGATAAGAATCCAATGTCTCTGTTCAGACCAGGTCTCTCCATTGTTTTAGGTTTGGTAATGAGTTGCAATTCAGCAGCTTCTCTTTCCAGTCTATTTCTGAAATTCCTTTGTAGTAAAACAGCTACTTTGAGATCTTGTATAGAATGTCCTGGGAGATTGAAGTGTTCTCCTACTGGTTTCTCTGTTTTGTGATTCTTGATGTCAGATTTATGTCCGTTTATTCTTTGGCGTAAGGTTTGGCCTGTTTGTCCAATATAGAGAGCTGAAGGACACTGTTGGCATTTGATGGCATACACAATGTTAGACGATGAGCAATTAAATAGTCCCGAGATGGTATGTGTGATGTTGTTGGGGCCAGTAATGGTGTTGTCCGGGTGTATGTGGCAGCAAAGTTGGCATCTGGGTTTATTGCAGGCTCTGGTGCCAGTGTCTGTGTTAAGTCTGGTTGTAGTATTATTGTGGGTTAGGAGTTGTTTAAGATTGGGTGGCTGTCTGTAGGCAATGAAAGGTCTTCCTCCCAGAGCTTGAGAAAGAGAACTGTCATTGTCCAGGAGAGGTTGTAGATCTCTGATGATGCGTTGAACTGTTTTAACTTGGGAGCTGTATGTGATGACTAGTGGTGTTCTGTTATTTTCTTTTTTGGGTCTGTCTTGCAGCAAGTTCTCTCTGGGTATCAGTCTGGCTCTGTTGATCTGTTGTCTAACTTCATCTGCTGGGTATTTTAGTTCTGAAAAGGTTTGCTGTAGATCTCTTAGGTGAGAGTCTCTGTCTGTAGAATCTAGATTGTTCTGTTTTACTGTGACTATTTGAGGTTGACTTCCGGCAACACAGTAATCTGCCTTATACTGAGTCATACCATTGGTCCATCTAGCTCAGTATTGTCTACACTGACTGGCAGCAATTCTTCAGGGTTTCAGACAGGGTACACTATCATCCCTACCTGGAGCTATGAGGCATTGACCATGAGACCTTCTGCAATGAAAGCAGATGCTCAACCAGTGAGCTATGGCCTTTCCCCTGATGCCCCATGTTGAAAGAACTACAAGGCTATTCAACAAGGTGGCCTTTTCTCAAATATGTGGTTAAAGTTGTCTAAATAAGCTTAAAATGTTGATAGATCAGCCTTAGCATTGCTATACATGATTTTAAAATCCTTTTTGAAGCATAGGGAGGAGGGGAATTGGTCTGAACTAGTATTTTCTAAGTTGCAGTTTTTTTGTTTTTTTTTTAAAAAGCCTCCTTCTTAATTAACCAAAACACAAATGTTGCTTAAGAATTTCCAGCAAGCCCTACTTATTTCAGAGTAACACTGTCTTACATTCCTATTTTAGCTTGGCCCTTGTGTGGCTTCACCTCTCATCTATTTCAATTATTCATTTGCATTGACAGCTGATATATGCGATGTCCTTATCTCCAGGGAAACAGATCGGCTGTTGCCGTTTGATTTATCCTACTGGAATGCATTTCAATTACCATCTTAAGCCTGTGTCCATGATGTGGGGGCTAAGGCAATGATGTGAATCACCCTATTTAATATGCTCTGTTACTTTGCTGAAATCCATTGCGATGGGCGTTCAATGTCTGTAGATAATGGTGTGTGTGTGTACAGATGCATTTGTCAGTTTGTGGTGAGGAGGGAGAGTCACAGTTTATGCTTTCTCCTTGACACAAATCTTTAGTTGCAGTTCCAGCAATGTTATAGATATGGAGGGGAAAGCAACCCAAAATAACAGAAAAGTGCAAAGGGGAGCGTAGAAAGACTCTGCTGCTTTGACTGTTTAATAAACCCAATTCATATGTTTATATGAATACATTCATCAATTTATTATTATTTTTAAAAGTATAATTCACTTTTGAAAGAGGTGCAGAATTGTTCCAGAGATGATAGCAGGACAACAGGTTTGTGATGTCACTAATACCAGCCAGTCAGGCCTGTGCTGAAACACAGAACTGGTTTTAATTGAGTCTTGACAGAGAATCTTGTATATACAGTTTGGTATGTGTACTTCTGTAGTAGTGTGACCACACTAACAGTGGGTTTCTTTCTTTCTTTCTTTCTTTCTTTCTTTCTTTCTTTCTTTCTTTCTTTCTTTCTAGCAGATTTTTAGACATTGAGGATATGCTTGGAAGTGTGCATAAGATCTAGCATGCCAAATAAATTGTTGAGTAAGATTCCCAGTGGGTGAATGTGGGATGGGGGTTTAGTGTCCTGCTTTAGTTCCTATTCCCTCTAATAACTATACAAAATAGGTTAAATCATCCAAACTGGACTCTGTGCTATAATAATTCAGTATTTATGCAAAGCTAAATTCTATGCCAATAAAAACTGAAATGCAGAAAGTACTTTATAAAGATTTAGTTTTAAAATATTTCATCACAGGTTTGAGAGTGGGAGAAACTGGCAAATAACGTTCTAGAGGTAGTTCTTGAAACAAAACTGAAATTTGACTAGAGGCCTCTGAGGCAGTGTCTCTGGAGGTATGAAATGGTGTGAAATCAGTAATTAGGAAGCAGCTAATTAGCTCATGTTCACCAAGAGTGCACATTGAGAGAGAGTTATATATAGCTAGAGGCAAAGTGGTGCTCCTCAGGATCACACCACTGCACAAGCATATTGTGCATGAAACCGAGTCTCCAAAGCTGAGTCTTGCCATGAAGTGATATAAAGCAGTGTTTGTGGGCTTCCTGGGGCCCCTCCAGACATCCTGTTTATTGGATGATTTGTCATAATTCATGATGATTTGTGCTCATTATAGTTTGAGGCAGTTATATGCAATTCCACTTTCAATACTGTTCACACCTGCAAAAGTTTCAGGGCAGACATATTGCTTCCTTTCCGGTTGGTGCATGTTCTTGCTGAAATGAAGGGCCAGAACCAAAGTGGGATTGGTCATTAGCTCCACCCCATATCATCAGGCCCAACCCCTAAAGCTGGCATGGGGGGCCTCTGGACTGTAGGCCAAATTGGGCCCATCTGGGGTTCTAGTTAGGCCTGCAACAGTTTCTCCTCATCATGCCACCTGCCCCATACCTGATATCCTACCTGTCCCACCCACCTGCCGAAGTGGCCTGCAGAGGGCATAGGAACTTGGGATCCAGCCTGCTGGCTGCATCTTAGTTTCCACCCTTGCCCATATAGCCATTAGGAACAGCCTGGTGTTGCCTGACCCATCAGATGATATCCCTTGTCATATTCTACAAAGCACTACCCCTACAAAGCTGCATCACTCAGCTCCAAGCTTCCACCCTATGGATCTCAGAATCTGAGCCTCAAGAGATCTGGCAGTCCTGGGCAGAAACTCAACTGGAGAAGCTTTCTCCACGCCAGGATGTTGCACCTGTAGATTTTTCTTTGCTTGCCTTGAAGTTACTAGAGACCAGAGTGGGTGGGGATGAGCCGGTCCTCTTTTTAGGAAGGGTTCCATGTGATTAACCAGCAGGAAAACTGCGGAAGAGTGGAGGGATGTATGTGTGTGCTACCATGGCCACATCAGAACTATATGTTTCAAGCAGTATCATGCCACTTCAAAGAGTCATGACCCCCCCAACAAATCCTGGTAACTATAGTTAGTTACATGTGCTGACAGTTCTTAACCTCGGTAGGTAGCCATGTTGATCTGACGCAGTCCGGGGGGGGGGGGGGGGGGATAAAAAAATAAAAAATTGTCCAGTAGCACCTTATAGACCAACTAAGTTTGTTTTGGTATAAGCTTCCATGTGCATGCGCACGGAAGCTTATACCAGAACAAACTTAGTTGGTCTATAAGGTGCTACTGGACAAGTTCTTAACCTATCCCACTCACAGTGTTTCAGTTTCTAGAGTAGTTTAACAATCAGTCCCTTTTCCCAGTAAATTTTGGGAACTGTAGCTTTGTGAGGGGAATAGGGGTCTTCTTATAACTCTCAGCATCCTTAGCAAGCTATGGTTTCCAGGATTCTTTGGTGGAAGCCATGGCTGTTTAAAGTGGTATGATGCTGCTTTACATTTATAGTATAGATAGGCCCCTATGTTGGAATTTTCACTAAAGGAATGGGGAGGTCACGCCATCTTGTCCTTTGCCTCAGATAGCAAAATGTCTTGAGTGGGCCCCACAGACATATTCCGGATGACATATATTCTTTCATCAGGGCATCCTGACCTGTTGTGATATCCCTGCAAATCTGAGCATTTGCCACTATATAATACTACTAATTTTATATTAGTTTTTAGGTTGCTTGTGGGTGGCTGTGACGCTAGCAGCTGAGTCATTTTCATGGGGGGATTTTATTGCTGCCAGGGTATTCAGAGTTCTGTGTGGGAGGCTGACTGAGAGATGGAATTTTTCTTCACCCCGTGGCATAGTTCTGGAATGAAGATAAAATGATTTGCCATTGATGTGACAAGTTGCTGTTAGTAAGGTGATTCACTTCAAATTACTCATCATCGAGAGGCTTGAAAGCAGACCATATAGTGTCCCACAAATGGATCATCTGCTTCTGAGTTTTTTGTTGGGTTGTCCGTCGCCCTTGGGTAGAGGTGGGACTGACTGTTAAGAGTCATCCCTGACCACTGGTCCTGTTAGCTAGGGATGATGGGAGTTGTAGACCCAAAACATCTCGGTGATAAAGACTTTGCATACCTGCCAGAAAATTTGAAATCCCCCCCCCCCGCCCCCAGTCCTGTGGTGAGTGTAGACAGCAGCAGCAGCAGCCTATTTGCTGGATTCAATTAAGGGATGCCTTCGTGCCTGTTTTGGGGCAAGAGTCTCATAAGAGAAAATGGGAGTGGAGGTCTTCTCTGTTGTAATACTTTTATTTCATTTCAATTTATTACCTGCCCTTTGCCCTAAGATCCCGGAGTGGGCTACAGCAATCTAAAAGCCACTAAAAACAATTTAAAACAACTTACAAGACCAAAATATGGTGGGTCCTAAAAATACACATGTCAGCTGTATGTTAAAGGTCAGGGTAAAGAAGCACATATTCAGCATATGATAGAAACTATGTACTGTAATGAACTTGCCAGTTGCACCTCTGTGGGAAAAGAGCTCCACAATTTAGGGGCTGCGACGCAGCCATCACCCCCTCACTGAACTTCAGAGGGCACAGAACTACCAAAAGGGTCCATTTGCTGATCTTAGCACCCAATAGAGTCTGTAGGGAATTGGGTCTGAGTCATTTAAGGGCTTTTAACACTAACGTGAGGACCTTGAATTAGGCCTGGAAACTAACTGGCAATGCAACTATTTTAAAATGGGTTATGTGAGACCTAATAGAACCCCAATCATTTGGATGTCGCATTTTGGACCCATTGAAGTTTCCAAGTCATCTTTAAGGGCAGCCCCACACAGAGTGCATTGCAATAATGCAATCTGAAACATACTAGAGTATGGTATACAATGACCAAATAATTTCTGTTCAAAACAGGCCACAACTGTCACATCAGCTATAGCTAGAAAACTGTATTCCTAGCCACTGAGGTCATCAGAGCCTCTACTGACCCTTGAACCCTTACACCTCTAATCTGTGGACCTGCTCCTTTCAATGAAGAGCACCAAACTGTCTTCAGTCTGATGAGGTATTAACTCTTTTGAATGGAAATGCTTGATGCAGGCACATTTACTGGCATTTACTGCATTTCTTTCTGCAGTAAATATCAGTAAATGCACCCCAACATAACAAAACCTTGTATTTTATGTTGAAATGACTTCACTGGTTTAACTGGTTGCTGTCAATTTCCCCCTCTTGAAACATCTTTACTTTTGGACAACTGCACAGCAGAGGGCAGCAGTAAGTTTGAGTGGAAATCTGGACTATGTTGAAGCGGCTAGTAGTACAATGCAAAGGGAATCTAGCCCCAGCAAAATCCTTACCAGCATTCCAAGGGCTCACTCTAGCTGCCAGTATGAAGTCCCCACAACTCTCTCTTTCCTTACCAAAAAATTAAAAAGCAGCACTACTGACTTAGGTTGCTTCCATGTGACCTGTTTATTGATCATTCAGTCTCATTTGTTTTCACAAAGTTTGCATGGAGTTTAGATAATGTTAGCTATGTACTGAGCATTCATTCCAATTTGTTTCTGTGGAAGTTATAAGACACTGATTGCATCAAGAAATTGTTATCCCATACTTTCCAGTGCATTTTCTCATCACTTTCCTTATTGCAAAAAGTTGTTTCTTCTGGGGGAAGCTGGTTTGAAGTGAGCTAGCTCCAAATCAACTTTCACTGCACAATCTGAATTTTCTAGTATGAGGCTGACTTCCAAAATAATGACATAGTTTCCTTTGGATTAGAGAACACTGAATATTCTATGTTATATTGCAATATTGGATTTCTGTCTAAATACACTAGTAGAACATCAGTGGAAGCAAACAGGCCTTTTTTAAAAATAAAAAAGCAGACAATAAATCTGTTGCTGCCTCAGAAAAATCCACAAACCTTTTTTTTTTTTAAAAAAAATATATTTCCATTTTCTATAGTCATAACAAATTATATTATACAATACTAATAAAAATCCACAAACCTGGCTCTCCTCCCCTGGGAAGACCAATTGTGTCTGGGACCAATTCTTCATTAGATCCCCTATCCAGATACCTTGAATCCTTTATTAAACCTTTTGTTATGAAGTCTACTACTTTTCTTAAGAATACCATGCATTTCATTAAAGAAGTGGAAGGTATTTCAGTACCTTTTAGGCTCCTGTCTAATAACAGTGAATGTCTCCTCCGCTAAACACGGTCATTTCACACAATGAAGCTTGTGCTGTTGTAGCCATTACATTAGATGAAAGATCTCACTTGAACCCCCCCCCCCATTTTCTTTTGGATATTTTTGATTTTTGTATTGAAAATATTTTTTCCCCAAATTTGAACAGAGATTCTATTTACAAACAAAAGAAGGGGCAATGGGGAGTGCTCTCACCCCAGTATAGCTGGTTTTTGTACATGGCTAACTTTGAAATTGACACTATTCAGAGTCCGAACAACCCTTAAGCATCTGATATTTTATTTTACAGATGTTATATTGATGATTTGATTTTCTTTATGAGGAATAGGGAAAGTGCCACTTACTTAGACACTTGGTTAAATTCCTTAAATTCCTTAAAGGATCATCTTAAGTTTTCCCTTAATACTGATGAACGTTCTATTGCAGTTTTAGACACTGAGGTTTACTTTAATGAAAATAACTGTATCCAAGTCCATTTAAAAAAACAACAACAGACAGAAATGCTTTATTACATTTTATGTCCTGTCATCCCAGACATTTAAAAACCAGTTACAGATAGGTAGCCGTGTTGGTCTGCCATAGTCAAAATAAAAAAATTCCTTCCAGTAGCACCTTAAAGACCAACTAAGTTAGTTCTTGGTATGAGCTTTTGTGAGCTTTTCGGTATCTGAAGAAGTGTGCATGCACACGAAAGCTCATACCAAGAACTAACTTAGTTGGTCTTTAAGGTGCTACTGGAAGGAATTTTTTTATTTAAAAACCAATTTGCCTTATGGTATCTTTTTAAGGTTTAACATAACACATCCAACTCTGAGGAATATAAGGATTTTGCTCATAATTTTGAAGGGAGATATTGGAGATCGTGGTTACCTTCAGGCAGTAATTCAACAGGCATGAGAAAGAACCACATGGGTATAAAGGAGCAGTTTATTGGATACTAATGAAAAATCTGCACAACATAGAGTTAGTTCTTTCAAATTTTCTTTGTTGGATGAACACATCAAGAAAGTATCCTCAGACACTGGCATCTTTTGGGTGATATCCTGGGATGCAATCTTAAACCGCTCATTGGATATTTTTAGGGCTCCCACCTTAAGGGACATGTTAGTACATAGTGATCTTGCACCACCTAAAAAATTACCTAATACCAGGGGATATTATAGGTGCAATAGATGTAATTGTTGTCACTTGGCTATTAAAACAAAAACAATTGATTGTCCAGAAGCAGGTTTTAAAATAAGATATTCAACATTTTCCCCAATTGTTCTATTGCAGGGGTTGTATCCCTCATCTGTTGTCCCTGCAAAAAGAAATATAAAGAGAAAACGACTAGAGTTGTGAAAATTAGGATTAATGAACATAGATCGAAAATTAGACAAGGGAACCAAGACTCTCCCTTAGTAAAACATTTTTAAGCGTGGGACATAAGGACACAGATCTTAAATTTTGTGTTATTGAAGGAGTTACATCTCCAGCACATGCCCCTAATGATATTGAACGTAAATTGCTGCAAAGAGAAGCTTTTTACATTCATCATTTAAAGACAATTATTCCTTCAGGTCTAAATTCACATCTTGACCGGAGTCCTTATATTCAAAGGTTGTTTAATAAGATCAATACATCATAATTTGCATTGCTAATATCCTGTTTAAGAAAAACTCCCCCCATGGGTATTTGCATAGTAACATCTTGGCTATGCAGTATTTGGTAACATTATTGGTATGAATGGCAACAGTATACCTTTAAGGTATGTTTCAGGTGCAACTAATTAACTGTGCACTGGTGTAACTGAGATACAGTAGGATTTGGTATTAAGATCAGGGCACCAGGAAATATTTTTTTCAGTGAGGCTTGTACGATCATAAGATTGATAAGCAACAATTATTTATGTGCTTTATTATCTCAAGGGATTATGTCTATAGTAGCTTTTGGAGTATTTTTGATATCATTTTTATTGTATTAATAGAATTGATTATTTATATCAGCATAGCCTTATGGTTTTAAAATGTTTATAGATGGCATATTGAACAGATATTAATTATTGCTTTGTGTGTTTTGGCTTTATATCAATATGTATATCAACATGATGGATGTATTTGGAAACGGGTGTTTTATGCTACCTCGTCTGTTTTTTGCTCATTAGCATTTGATGCTGAATACAGTATTATTCACATAAATTCAATTTTCAAATCAGCCTTTTAGTGCCCCCCCCTTTTTTTTGCTTTAGCCTCAGAAGCCTAGAAAAGCCTTTGCCAACCTGGTAGTCTTCACTTGTTTTGGATTATGACTGCCACCATCCCTCACTATTGGCTGTGCAAGCCGGGGCTGATAAGAGTTGCATTTTGGAACATCTGTAGGTAACCAGCTTGGCAAAGGCTGGGCTACAGAGTTGTTGTGGCCAATTCCATGCCAGTATAACCATCCTAGCTAATTGCAGCTAAAAGTCCTAATCCTGCTCAGCCACAATGAAACTCTGGGTGATCTTGATCTCATCACTCTCAGTTTAAACCACCTCACACTGCTGTATATATTTCCTTTGGAAGCTGTCTGGTGGATAGACCTATGTTAGGGGGTGGAGGAGTTGTTTTTATGGTTTGATTACCTTGTAATGTGCTTTGTTTTCAGTTAGTTTTATATGTTGGGTTTTTTTGTGTTTTACTATTATTTGTAAGTAACCTTGAGATGTAATGTGAGTAATAACTTTAATTAATAGTGAAAACAAGCAAACATCTTTGTTCTCTGTCTGTCTCTGTCTGAACCCTGGTTTTCATTTGCAGAGGTAGTAAGATTCTGTGGTAGTGGAATGGACTGTACTATTTTAGGCTGCAAGTGGAGGATTCCAATATTGAATGTTCCTATAGTTGGCAAAGCAGCAGGGGCAAAAGAGGGTGGAGCAATGAATGTAAATTTAACCTTTGTACACTAGGCTAGTTTCCACACAAACTTACCTACCCATCTCTCATCCATACAGGCAACCAAGAAGCATTATCAGGATTCTTTCTGATACTTTCCTCCCAGGCAAAAACACTTTAGGAGGGTGTAAAGCTGAGTGGGTAGCTGGCGGTTAGCTGGGGAAAGGGTGGGGCTTGAGAGTACCAAGGACCAGACAGAGGCTTGGTGTGTCACATTCATATCTGGGTCTGCAGTTCTCCAACACTGCTGTATTTCATGTGCTAATTCAATAACTCCCTAATGGTACACTGCAACAAATACATGCAAAATCCCCCTGGAAGCCTCAAATACCACTCTCCCTTCCACTACCAGTGGAGGCTACCCATTGCGTCTTTGGGACTTGCTTCCATATCCAATCACTGTTTTTTTTAGGGATGTTAAAATGTGAGTTATTTCCTCTTCCGAGTGCTGCTTTTTGAGCCATCCTGTGCAGTGTGAAGGGGCATGCTTGTAAATGGGCTTTCTGCTTGGCTTCACCAGACAATGAAATGAGACTGCCCCCCTCCCTGGAAACTGAACTGAAACTATGCAAAAGGCAAAGATGTCATATGAGAATTGGAAAAGGTCAGGGGCCTCACTAGTTGTGTGTGTGTGCCCCTTGTCTGTCTCTAAATTCGACTCTCATGCATGGATTATGGGAATGGGGGTGGTGAGGGGAAATAGAACAAAAATGTAATCCCTTTTTAACATTATTAAGGGGAAGAGGACAATATGAATGTGGGTTTGTAACCAGGCTGAAGGCCGTAGCATTCCTGGGCATACTCTGTCTCCATCTAATTGCCTTTGACCTACAGTGATGAATGGGGTGGATGGGTAGGTGAGGGAGCAGAAGGCCTATTAATATGTCCCATCATGATCCAATTGCTATTGACCCCCATGTGGCCGGCAGCCTTGCATGTGGTTCTGGTCATGTGATTCCCAAACCCTCTCAGCTTGTGGGAGACCCGCTTTGTTCAAATGGAGCCTGGGTGGTCCCTCCCGGCACCAGTAACTGAAAAGGTTCATCAGAATTGTTGCATAGCTTTATAGCCATAACTGCAGGGAGTTATTCTTTCCAGAATTAAGTCCGTGACCATTGGAAAAGCATTAAGGTGGGGTTTCTAAATTCCAATTATCTTGGTCTCTTGAACAAAAAAACAGATTAGGTCTCACCAGACAAAGGAATCTCCCCCCTCCCATGTCACTTTTTGTCTTGTGGAACTTTCCTCATGTGTAATGCCCGTATAACTACCCCTGTAGTGAGGCCATCTTATGTTTTTTGGTCAAATCTCCTATTTACAAGGAAGGGACAGATCCATTCAAGGAAGAGGGGGGTGGGGAGGAAAAGCCACAAATGCACATTCAGTTCTTCTCATTAACCAGACCCGAGTGAATGCAGCGTCTCGAAGATATGATCTGAACACAATCCTTGGTGACCACATTAACAGAGATGAATGGAGGAGAGCTTGTCTTTCTGTTCATACCTCAAAAGCCAGGATGTCCTATTCTTCAGTCTGGCCTCTGCCTTTTGATGCGCCAAAGACCTTCCCTTGCCACCATCCCCAGGACCAAGGCCTTTCTCCCACTCTCCAGCTGCTCACTCCAATTGTATAATTTGGAGCGTATTCATGTTAGTTAAGAAGCTGGTAACTCAGGCAAAGAACTTCATGACTGGTTTGTGGTACATATTTTGGCATCCAGTTGCCACCACATTAGAAAATTTAAAAGCTGCCTTATACAGAGTCATGGAGGATAAGGCTATCAATGGCTACTAGCCACGATGACTATGATCTGTCTCCACTGTTGGAGGCAGTATGCCACTGAATACCAATTGCTGGAAATCAAGTGGGGAGAGTGCTGCTGTTGCATTCAGGTCCACCTTGCAGGCTTCCCTTAGGCATCTGGCTGGCCACTGTGAAAACAGAATGCTAAACAGGTTGGATCCTTGGTAGGATCCATCAGGCTCTTATGTTCTTTTGTTGACCATTGGTCCATCTAGTTCAGTATTGACTGGCAGTGGCTCTTCAGCAAATCAGTCAGTGGTCTTTGCCAGTCTTACCCAGAGATTCTGTGAATGAGGGAAAGGGCTGTAGCTCATCTGCTTTGCACAATGATCTTCCCTATGTGAGTAATTATTCAGTTTCTCTAGTCTTTTCCATGTGCCATTTTCAGCCAGTGGGACTTTAACTCCTGGGGCTTTGCTAATTAGTGCTGTGGCAAAATTTCAAGTGTTTTTCCTCTGCAAAAGAGGCTTCCACATTTCGGTCTTATTTTTGGGGCACTTTAGAAGAGTTGCTTGCTTGTAAGAATCTGAACAATTTTTGTTACATATATCTATACATTTGTCATTTCTGTTAGCTTTTAAAATAAATTTTAAAGATTTCTTTAGAATTTTGACCTTATGTTGTGAGATGACCAAGGACTGTGTTCTTCCCCCACTCCCACTTCCAGTAAACATTTATCTAGCACTCTGCAGCCTCCCTGGCTGCCTGCAGTTTTTAATCTGAAAAAGGCCCATGGAGGCATTACCCATGATGCCTTTCCCCGGGCTTTGATTGAAGCATGGGCATTTGGGAAGGCTGTACAGTACAGACTAGTAGTGAGATGACTTGCAGAAATAATGAAAGAAAGGACATCCACAAATAGGGATGGACAAATCTGTCAGATTCAGCTTATCTTTATTTCTCATCTTTCCAATCTTAAACTGAGTTCACCACATTTTCATATTCGTTCATGATTCTTCTAAAAAACTTGAAGAATTGTCAGTACATTTATCCTAATATACTCAATTCTGTATGGAATTTTATCTAATATACACATTTTTGAAAGCAATTTCCCTTACTATAAGAACTTTTATGTGCACTAATGCACACATGTAGAAAGTGTAGGATGCAGGCAGAAGTAGTGAGTAGCATCTAAACCCATCTTCCCTATCCTGGTGTCCTTCAGATGTTGGACTACGACTCTCATCACCCCCCAGCCATCATGGCCAATGGTCAGGGATTATGGGAGCTGGAGTCCTAAACATCTGGAGGTCTTCAGGTTGGGAAAGGCTGATCTGAATTATTCTGAAGTGCTTTCAAGATTGATTGGTTGCCTGTTGAATGAGATTGTATGAGAGCTAAAAAAAGGACAACTGATCAGGCAGTCATTGAACAACAACAAAACAGAACATAATGTCTAATATGTTATGTGAACAAAGTGCTTCCAGAATTATATGATGGTACTAAATTTTAAGTTGTGTTGCACCTTATAGACTTAACAAATTTTACTGTGATAAAAGTATAAACTTACATAGCATCTCCTATGTTGGAATTTGCTTTATGCTGGATGGTGTGGGTCATCCTACCTGACTGGCAGGCTGATTTTTTAAAAAACCAAATTCAATGGGCTGCATCTGTGGTTTCTAAAAGATTAATTAATAACCACCACAGTAGGTGGTAGTGGTGGGATCCTAACTGGGTTAAGTCAGTGGTTCTCAAACATTTTTTCTCTGGGCCACACTTTCAGAATAAAAATTTGCTCTCGCCACACTTAATTGATAAGAAATACATTTTTTAAAAAAACTCCTAGCAATGCTTGATTTATAACATAAAACACAACTAGTTTATAATATAATCATAGGACATCAAGAAAGTATAAAACAATGCTACATAAGAACATGAATCATTCCCAAAATATAATTATAAACGAGTCTTCTCCAGCACTCTGTTCGAACAGCAATTCTCAGCAACAACTCAGATTCTCTTTGGTATCATTTGATACTCTTAGTCTTGTTTTGAAAAGATGCATATCAATATTCTGCAAATAATTTTTTTATACTCTACTCTACTGAAATGTTGAAACGTTTCTTTGAATGAATCTTCCCGCCACACTTACCATCCTTTCCTGCCACACTAGTGTGGTGCACCAGACCCTTTGAGAACCACTGGGTTAAGATGTGTTTGGCATCCTGTATTTAAACCCTAAGTGTATCTAACACAGAGAGAGGCACACTTCCCTCCTCATAGTTGTTACCACAATCCCCTTAAATCTGGGATGCAGAGGCCCAAGGGTGTTTCTTGTCTGAAGGTGTGGTTTCTAGATAAGCTCCAGTGCCTCTTTCTCTTTTGGAAATAAATCACAGGAAAGAGCATTCCAGTCTAGCAAACCACATTTACCAAATTAAAGATAACTGAAAGAATGGAAGCTAAGAAAAAGAAAGGGAGGGGAGCTAATTTGTGCAGATCTGAGTAGCACTGCTGGCAGCAAGAGAATCATTAATGCTGCAGACAGATAAAGTCCTTCCTTCTTCCATATATGGCTTCTGGTTGATGAATCTTTTGAAGCACAAAATTACAGTGGAAAATTATTGCTTCTGCTTCAATTGCAGCAGATCTGTGGGCTGGTTCATACATGCAGGTTCAGTACCTCATGATTGTAACATCAAGCAACAACCTGCATGTGTGAATGACTCTTCACAGATAGAGAAATAATGTTTGGATCTCCTTACATCACTTCTAGTGCAATGATTTTCTGTTAGACATCCCCCCTCCAGCCCAGTTTATTTTTTCTATTGTGACTTCATTTTTCATCCAAGGACTAGGACCTAGGAGACCAGGGTTCAAATCCCCACTCAGCCTGGTTTGCCTTATTCCAGGGATGGGTTGAGAAAGAGTAACTGCCCCAAGATAATCAGACTCCCTTCACTGCTGAGCAGAGGTTTCAAACTGGATCTCACCAGTCCACATGCATGCAGTCCAGTCTTGCCAACCTGGCACCCTCAAGATGTTTTGAAGTATAAGGGAGCCAGCACAGCCATGATCACAGAATCGGGGGCACCAAAGGTCAGAAGGAAGCAAGTCATCAGCCAGCTGTGAACCAGAGGCAAGTGGTACAGTCCAAGGTAGGGGAAATGGCAGGTAGTAGGCCAATAATGCAGTGTAGTGGTTAGAGTGCTGGGCTATGACCATGGTTCGGATCCCAACTCAGCCATAAGGCTCACTGGATAATGATAATGATGATAATGATGATGATGATGATGATGATGATGATAATTTATTTATACCCCACCCATTTGGCTGGGTTTCCGCAGCCACTCTGGGCAGCTCCCAACAAAATATTGAAAGCACGATAAAATATCAAGCATTAAAAACTTCCCTAAACTGAGTCAGTCAAAGTCTCTCAGTCTACCTCACAGGATTGCTGTGAGAGTAAAACCGGAGAGGATAACTGTATATGACACCGTGAACTCCTTGGAGGGAAAATTGGATTTAAATGTAATAATCAACAAATAAAAAAGGAAATAAATATGAGGCCCAATGTATGCTGCAATGTCTAGGCAGGCAAAGGGTCAAGTTTAGGATGGGAGGAGTTTGGGGCTTATAGTTGTTTGATTGTAAAAACTGTCTGAGGAATTTGGAAGAGAATATAGAAATGCCTATAAATGATTTTTTTAAAAAAGCAAGTAGGTTCCTTTAAGTCAGACATACTGATCTGAGCTATGGCGCAGAAAACATTGGGGATTGTGTATATGACCCATATTAACGAGCTCCATTAATGTTCCCCATTCATTTTAGCATGGCTTCTGTAGGCAGCAATCTCAGCAAAGCATGATTCATGTTCACTAGCTTGTGTGTGCATGTGTGTATGTAGGCAAGGCAGGTGATACTGTATGGATTTGTATCTCTGGCACCAAAATGTCTTGGGACAGTCCTACCTTTCCATCCCTCTCTGAAGCAGCTCCTGTTTGAAAGTAATAATCCATGGTGGGTTCATGGAAAGTGGAGCTAGGCAAGGACCACACAGAACTCAGCTCACCTCCCCAGCCACCCTGTAGTTCACCCCTGCGGGGAAACACTGCGGTTTTTGCCTGACTAGGTTTGGAAAAGGCTTCTGGAAAAGCATTTTTGCCTCCACATGCAGCTCTGTATCATAGGAGGTTTTTGGACAAGAAAAGTGCATATTTTCAACAGTACAATGTTGGAGAGTATGCAATTCAGAGTCTTCAGCAGAGATGGCCAAATCAACTTCAGTTTCTCTCAGTTTCTCATTTTTCTAATCTTAAATTCAGTTTTTCACATTCCCACAGTAATTTGTGGTTTCTTTGGGGGTGGGGGTGGGGTGGAATCCTCATGAAAATTAGTCAACAGATTAGTGTGAATTTCTCTTAGTAAACACATTTTTTCTTGCAGTTTTAACTAATATACACATTTTAGTAAGCAATTTCTCTTAACATATGATGTTTTAAAATGCGCTTTCCCCTAATATATCAGTTTTGATGCATTTTCTCCTAAAATATGTATGCTTTTACACATTTGTTGGAGAACTGCATCACAATGTTTGGAGAAATCAGAATTTCAAAGGATAGCTGTATTTTGGTTTGATGAGTGCAACTTAGGTTGTTTCACATTAAAATGCAAACAAAATCAAATTGCCTCCCCAGTGTTAGCCAGACCAGCATGGGATGATTACTTACCTTACATTGTGGCCTGAATGAGATCCACTCGTTCAGCCGCAAAGGACTTCCAAGAAAGTGACACCTGGTATGACCCTGGGGAATAACAAGTACGAGGGGAGGAAAATCTCTGCTTGAACAATCCTGGTTCCATTTGGACACCATGTAATTGCTTTTGCTGTTCCTGTACTAGATTTGAGGATGGTTTTGTTCAGATAATCCTTTGCAAGCTGCTTTGAGAGACCCCTGAGGCTATAAAACAGAATATTTATCTTTATGTATTTATTAAATTTCTATCCCTCTCTCCATTCATGGAAAGGAGCCAAGTGCAGTAAACAGATAAGTAGTAAAGCAATACAATTAAAAATAAAATAAAACATTAAGAAAAATTAATAACATCTGATAACATTTTAAAACAACCACTTACACTTGCAGCTAATAATTTCAAGGTTAGCTGGGAACAGTATCTTTCAACCATGAAATGTCTGGGTGAACGGGAATCTTTTTAATATTCCCCCCTGATTGTTAATATTGAGGGTATCAGACATATCCCATCAGGGTGGACATTCCATGAATGGGAAGCCATCACAGAGAAGGCTGTGTCATGGGGCAGCCCCCAGTGGAGGCAGCACCAACAACAAGGTCCCTATGCCAATTGTAGGATCTGAGATGGTGAATAATGGAAGAGGTACTCTTTTAGGTACTTGGGTCTCGATTTGTTTAGGGCCTTGTATGCTAGTACTTGTATGCTAGTATTACAGGGACGCGGGTGGCGCTGTGGGTAAAACCTCAGTGCCTAGGGCTTGCCGATCGCATGGTCGGCGGTTCGAATCCCCGCGGCGGGGTGAGCTCCCGTCTTTCGGTCCCAGCTCCTGCCCACCTAGCAGTTCGAAAGCACCCTTAAGTGCAAGTAGATGAATAGGTACCGCTGTATAGCGGGCGTTTCCGTGTGCTGCGCTGGTGCTGGCTCGCCAGAGCAGCTTCGTCACGCTGGCCACGTGACCCGGAAGTGTCTCCGGACAGCGCTGGCCCCGGCCTCTTAAGTGAGATGGGCGCACAACCCTAGAGTCGGACACGACTGGCCCGTACGGGCAGGGGTACCTTTACCTTTACCTAACACCTTGAATTAGGCCTGGTAGCTCAACTGGTGTAGCGCTAGTGTAGCACTTTCAAGATCAGTAGTATGGTCTCATTGGGCTGCCCCACTCACCAACCTAACTTGGCAGCCACCAGAATATTAGCATTTTAAATCAATACCTACTTTTGCAGTCCCACTCTCAATGTGGTGGTTTAGGTCCTCATCCTCCTTTCTTTTCAGCTTGCATCTTTGGGAATGTAGGGGTTGAACATCAGCTTGATAGACCTACACAAACACATCTCAGCTGCTTTAACCACATGAACAGAGCAGTCTGTTTAGCTTGACACTTGAGTCTGGGTACTGTGTGTGTGTGTGTGTGTGTGTGTGTGTGTGAGAGAGAGAGAGAGAGAGAGAGAGAGAGAGAGAGAGAGAGAGAGAGAGGAGAGTGCTGGGCTTCTCATAGGCATGTAGTTGGCTACTGTGAGAACAAGATGCTGGACAATCTAGCTGCAGGATTCTTCTTATATATATTATATTATGTGGCTTTATGTTAAGTCCCTTGGCTTGAAAGCTTCCACATTAAGAGAGAGAGGAAATGGACACTTGTCTGGAGACAGTTTGCCAACCTAGTGGGTTTTCTCCACAACAGTCCCAAGAGAAAGGAATACAGTAGACCTTGGAACATGCAAAACATTAAAGGTAGGGCACCTAGGGACATTTTCTGAGGGGCTTCAGAAGGGCTTGCTACCAAGTCTGACACCCCCACCCCACCCCTAAATCACTACATCATTTATTCATTGCCCTGTGGCCTGCCATTGAGAAGCCACTCACAAATGAGTTATGGGGATGGAGAAGGATCCCTCACTCTTGTTTGCAAGCAGAATTTCCTGCCAACAGCATTATAATGGGCTGCTGCAATCAGGTAAGCCCTCTTGCATGGTTGAGGAGGACCCGTGGCCCAGGCTCTGATTAGGAGGCTGGTTGGTACAGGGGCCCCACTGAGGACAGCCTTCCCAGGGCTCTCCAAAAACTGGAGCCAGGTCTTGGAGCTATATAGAAGGCAGTGGCACATTACTGGCCTTCTGGATTAACATGATTCTTAGACTGAGAGGTTTGTGGTCTATGGTTTTAGTGTCATGGCTCAAACTGCCTGCTGCTTCCTATTCCTTGCATTGCAGTTTGAAGCATGGAGTTGGTGTCTGACCCACAAGGCTTATCATCAAAGCCTGGTGATGCCTGATACCTTCATTTAAACTTGGCTTTCAGAATGTTCCCTCTGTTTTAGGAGTTTTAGGAGTGCCATGACTTGGTACCTGAATACCTAAGGAACTATCTTCTGTATGTCTTCCCTCATGCTTTGTTCTGGGTGACTCTGCCAGATGAGATAGGACCAGCATCTACCAGGTGCAAGGCTGACTACGAGCAGAATTCAGACACCACATGAAATCCTGACTTTTCTAGCTCAGTGTTGGGTAAACTGAAATTGGGATTTATTTTTCACTTCTGGTTTGGTCTCCCAGACTTATACTGATTGCTGGCAATTCCTGCCAGTTTTCATTTCTGTCATTTGTGTTGTGCTAGATTCTCTCCCCCTCCCCAAAGACTTTTGATTGAGTTGTGTTAATTTTTTAATGTGACGTTGTCAAGTACCTTAAGTTATATATGGGATATACCGTATTTTTCGCCCTATAGGGCGCACTGGCCCATAGGATGCACCTCCTTTTTTGGGGGGGGGAATGAATAAAAAAAAATTATTCCCCCCCCCAGCCGCGGGGCTGGGGCAGGGGAAGCCCGAGCTTCCCCCGACCCCAGCCCCCAGAACAGGCTGCTATCCACAAGCCTTGCGAGCCCGGCGGCAACTCCCGCTAGGCCGACCCCTCTCGCTCTCCAGGCTTCAGCGAAAGCCTGCATTCGCCCCATAGGACGCACACACATTTCCCCTTCATTTTTGGAGGGGGGAAAGTGCGTCCTATAGGGAGAAAAATACGGTACATAAATAATGAATAGTAAATCTTCTGCATTATCTAGTCATTCACTGTATTCAGTGGCGTAGCGTGGAGGGTGCAGGGGGGGCCGGCCGCACCGGCCGCAACATCTGGGGGTTAGGGTTAGGGGGCGCAAATCCACGGGTTAGGGGGCGCAAATCCACGGGTTAGGGGGCGCAAATCCATGGGTTAGGGGGCGCAAATTACTTGCCTTGCCCCGGGTGCTGACAACCCATGCTACGCCACTGACTGTATTTACGCCTTGCTTTGCAACCAGGGTCAGGCCATTGGGTCATGAAGTCCAGCATCCTGTTATCACAGTGGTCAAGCAGATGCCTGTAGGAAACCCATAAACAGGCGCCAAGCACAGGAGCAGTTCTAAATTGTGATTCTCAGACTTAGTGCCTCCAGGAGTGGAGATATAACATAGCCATCCTGGCTGGTAGCCAATGGTAGTCTTATCCTTGATGCCATCTAAGAGAGCTTATCCATACTTCCTCATGCCCAACTACTTTCGGGGTGGGGGTGAGACAGCTCTTTAGCACTCAGTCGGAGCAAATGGCAATTTGCCCCCCCGCCTTGCCATTTGTTCTGATCTATTGCTAAAGAGTGGGCTTTTCCTGGGAAAGGAATGTGGATTTGAAGCATATTTAGATATACATGCCTGTATTCCCTAGCTTACTTAATTGGGCAAGGAAGTGTTCAGAGCACTGAAGTGTTGCCCTCAAATTTCTGAAAATGCTGCTCAATTCCTCCCCAGCTTCTGTATTTTTTTCCAGGACCTGTCAATGTGTCCCGAGAGCTAGAGATTTCTGAGTCACTTGTGCAGTACTGTCCCTGTCACCCTACTCTAGTAGCTTGACCTTGTTTTTATTTTCTTTTTACATTTTTATTTGTTCTCTTCCCTGGCTTCAACTCATGAAAATTAAGGCTGGCGAAGGGGCTTGTGGAGTGTTTCCAACACTAGATGGAGCAGCAGGCTTAAAGAAGAGAAAATGGGAATACTTTCCCTACATGATGAACACCTTTTCTGTTTCCAGAAGGGGGGGGCAGGGGGGAGGAACACTAGAACTTGAATGTCTCCTGCTTACATAGATGTAATATGTAGACAAAGGCAAAACTTAGGTAATATATTCACATATGTCCTTTGACCCAGTATGATAAGCAGAGCCACAGCAGGAACATAAGAAGCTGCCTACTTAGTCGGACCATTGGCACACCAAGCTCAGTGTTGTCCAAACTGACTGGTAGTGGCTTTCCAGGATTTTAGGACATTCCTTGCTCTACCTGAAGATGCCAAGAATTGAATCTGGGACTTTATGCATGCAAGGCGGTTGTTCTACCGCTAATCTTGATGGAGAGGGGATATGAGATTTTGCTTTCCTAGTAGGTATTGAGCAATATACTTTGTTGAGCGCTGGTCAGTGGGCCAGAGAATGATAGTGAAGAAAAAAGCTCTCAGAGGAACTTAGGAACCTCCCTTATAGTCAGACAATTAGACAATTAGACAATGAGACACTTCCTAGTTGCCAAGTATATCTTCCTGTTTCTCCTGGACTTTGGTTGCCCTGTCTGTTTCTTTATGTATTTTAGATTTAAATGAAAGTCGGGGTTTTTTTCTGCTAGAAGGAACTCAGCCCTTTCAGATCAATAACAGTAAACACAAATAAAAAATATATAGTAAAATTAAAAGTCCGCTCTGTTTGGTGTCCTATGATCCCAGCTTTCAAGACATCCTAGTAATATCACCACAGGACTAGTGGTATTGTTATCTCTGTTGCGTTCATTCATTCATTTAAAAGTATTTCTAAACCACTTAATAGTTTTTTAAATGTAAATAGCTAATATAAAAACAAACATTTTAATTAAAACAAAAATACAGTCTAAAACCAAGAAAACAGCAGCATAAAACATGTAAAAACATATAAAAGCAAATAAAGTAAAAATGCATAGTTTTACTCATCTCAGTAACTAGAGTCCAATAAATCTGAACCATTGCACAAGACCACCAGAAATGTAAAATCACAGCACCCTCAATTCCATTTTCCCAGCAAAGTGCACTTACAAATCTATATTCTAACGATATACTGTATCTGTAAACTTTAGAGGCTGCTGCCACACTAGCTGTTTCCCTGGAGCTGCTGGGGATGAATCCAGGACCTAGCTGCTCTACCCCTGAGCTCTGGTCCTTCCCCACCATTTGCCCACTCAGAGAATATGGAAAACATCATTTCCAATGTATTACAGTCCAGTGTTTCCTGTGCCATCCTGCCATTTCTCTCAATGCCTGATTTGTGATGATTTTTCTGACCTGTTCACTGTGTGTCTGCAGAATTCTGAATGGAATGCTGGACTTGCAAAGCACTATTGATGTACCTAGTAGGAGAAGTGGCCCATGAAGTAGTTGGTGATGTGCTTACTGTTACCTGGTGTCCTTTCTGGATTGCTTGCCCTCATTTCCTGGTTTCACTGCCGTTGGATGTCCCACCATGTGATTGGAACATAGGAAGCTGCCTTATACTGAGTCAGACTGTTAATCCAGCTAACTCAGTCTTGTCACTTACTGATAGTGACTCTCCAGGGTTTTAGGCAGACGTTTCCCCAGCCCTAGCTGGAGACATTGGGGATTGAACCTAGGCTCTTCATCCAAGGCAGATGTTCCACCACTGAACTACATCCTTCCCCAATTAAATGTTCATATATTGCTTTCTTGGCGTTCCCCCTCATGTTATGGCAGCAACCCAAGAGCTGGAAAACTCACCTACTATAAATGCTCCACAGAAAGCTGACCTCAGCTCTAAAACATCACTGTCCTGCTCTTCAAAGGAGCATGTCGGGTGTATGCTTGGTGCACATGTACAGGTGCATAGCTAGGGGCTGGATAGCTAGACACCCACCAAGGGTGCAGGCCCAGGGGCTAATTTGAGCCCGGAAGGACAACAGCTCAGTGGTAGAACATCTGCTTTGCATGCAGAAGGTTGCTGGTCCAATCCCTGGCATCTTTAGGTAGGGCTGTTTGAAACCTTAAAGAGCCACTGCCAGTCATTGTTAACAATACTGAGCTAGATGGGTCAACTCAGAATAAGTTGTGTTCATAATTTCTGTTTCTCCATCACCATTGACATGGTGCTACTATTGGTGCTTTGTCATTCTCTACATCCCATGTTAAGTAGGCGGTTTCCTCCTTTTTTGTTTCTCAGGGGTAGTAATAGATTCCTCAGCCTTAATAACGACAGTGATGTTGGATGAGGCAGTAGGATTAACCTCTGCTCAAAGAGTTTCTCTTGCTCTCGGATGTTGACTAGCCCAAGGGGTGGTGATTCCCCCTCCCTTCCCTTTCAATTGATTCAGGCCCACCCTTTGGAGATGCAATGGCTATTGCTTGATGGTGACGGGGAATAAAATGAGTCACAAGGATCAGGAAAGTTCAAGATCCAGGTCATTTCCTTTTTGCCTTGACATGTGAATTTCTGCCTCTGCACAATAGGGCTCTGACCAAAGGTCAAAGGCTGGGGATTAAACACACAAATGATGATGAAGACCAATACATACATGAAGCTGCTTTATCTGGCTACTGGTATGCCTGGCCCAGCTCTTTCTTTTCCTGGCAGTGGCTTTCCAAGAACTCAGGCAGGGGGTCTCTCCTATCTCTATCCCTGGAGACCCTTTAAGCCACAAATGCCAGGGGTTGAACCTGTGACATTCCACATGCAAAGCATGTGCTCTTACTACCAAGCTACGGAGCTTTCTCAAAGGTTTGGCAATAGCCAGTGGATGATGATTGATGATTCATTCTGCATCAGGAGATGCCAATGGTAAGGTTACACATTACACATTTAAACCAGCTTCAAACCTGTATAATTTGCACAGCTCTTAACTTGGTGTTAGGGATCAGTCCTGCCCGGACGGACCTGAGCCCTGAGGTGTCCTCAAATGAGGAGCAAGGAATAGAAGCAGGACCCTCCAGCAGATCTCCACACTGCCAGTGACCCTGAAGACCCATTGGATCTGGACTTGTCTGTCCCAGAACCGGAGGTTCACACACCAGCTGCCTGGATTCCTAGCTGGCTCTCAGAACACACCCTTCTGTCCCAATCTCTCACAGGACAACATGAGTAGAGGAGATGGCGAGCCAGGCAGAAACTTCAGATTGGTGCATATCCACAGGTTTCTGCTGGAATCCCGTTAACTTGTCATACCACAAATGTTCCAGGAGTTGTTTGTTTTATTTTATTCTGCTTTTGTTGTGCTATAGCGCAGGAGTAGCCCTCTTGATGGCAATAATGCAGTAACATTGGAGAAACATCACAGAAAAGCTAATTAACATGGGATGATGTGTGGATGATCCAATTTAAATCCGCCACTAATGTTCTAAAGGTAAAGGTACCCCTGCCCGTACGGGCCAGTCTTTACAGACTCTAGGGTTGTGCGCTCATCTCACTCTAGAGGCCGGGAGCCAGCGCTGTCCGCAGACACTTCCGGGTCACGTGGCCAGTGTGACGAAGCTGCTCTGGCGAACTGGCACCTGAGCAGCACACGGAAACGCCGTTTACCTTCCCGCTATACAGCGGTACCTATTTATCTACTTGCACTGTGACGTGCTTTCAAACTGCTAGGTGGGCAGGAGCTGGGACCGAGCAACGGGAGCTCACTCCGTCACGGGGATTCGAACCACCGACCATGTTATCGGCAAGTCCTAGGCGCTGAGGTTTTACCCACAGCGCCACCCGCGTCCCTTTACTAATGTTCTATGATTGCCAAATACACCTTTATCCACTATTCCCCATTCATATTAGACCAGAGTAGTTCACGCCTGCAGGCATTTGAATTTGTATATAGGGAACAACCTCAGTGTTTCATGTTTATACCAGTTGGCATTCCATTTTGTGCTTGTCCTTGCCTTCTACCACAATTTGTTGATTTTATTAACACCAAAGACAAGCATGCAGATAGCTGAGCCTGCACCTTGTTGTTGTTTAATTCCCTAACTAGGAAGTGTGCAAAAGCACACAGTCAGGCAACTTTTGCAGTTTTCTGGTTTTGTGCAAATACATGGGATCAAAAGAAAAAACATATAAAGCGTAGCCCCATGGGCATAGCCATGGGGGGGGGGTTGCAGGGTGTGCAGCTGCTGCCCCAGTCAAGTAAATAAATAGAAATATTTAACTATCTGACCAATTGCCTCACAGATATCTTGGTTCTGCCCCCCCACCCCGGTAACATAAAGCCTGCCTCCCCAAATATGCCCAGGCTGTGCCCAGGCTGTGCCCCTCTGTTCAGGAGCATGCTGGAAATAGTTGTGAGCATGGCAAGAAAAGAAATGAAAACTTTGAAGAAGTAGTGGGCATGGAAAGGGCAGTAGCAGAAAGTGATAACTGATCCACCTTACTGAAAGTACTGAAACGAATTATCTGCCACTCCAAGTGAAGCTTGATTTCCCCATATTTGTTGGATTATCCCCCTATTTCAGTGTTTCCCAAACGTTTTTGGGCAACGGCACACCTGTTTACCGGAAAAAAATCTCGCGGCACACCACCATTAAAGCCCCGCCCCGTGACGTCAGCGCGCAGCGTCACGCCGGGAGGGACGCACAAAAGTGAAAGTTTTTCCCCTTCCCCTTGCCGGGGTGGGAGGAGGCAGCAGAGCGAGGGACTGAGGGACGGCGGCAGCTGAGGCGGCGGCGGCTGTTGTGGTGGTGGCGGCGATAGCGGGCGGAGGAGGAGCCGTCGCCGGGAGTTGCTGCTGCTGCTGCTGTTGCTGCTGCTGCCCGGACATGCCGGCCTCCTCCTCCTCCGCTGTCTCGCAAGCAACCCACCCTCCCCCCGCTTCCCCAGACCGTCTCCCCCCCCCCACCGCCGTGTCCCCTACCTGTGCTGCAGCCCCACTAGCCCCAGCGTGATCACATGGGGCACGTCCAGCTCCGTGGGCCACAGGCCGGAGGCGATGCACCCGAACACGCCGCACTCCTCCCGAATCCCCAGCTCCTCGAATTCCATGGTGCCCGAGCGAACACGTGTTGTTGTCAGCGCAGCTGCTTCTGTTATTGCCGCTGCTGCCTCCTGCCGCCGCCGCCGCCTGGGTTTGAGGGGGGGCGGAGGAGGAGGAGGAGAAGGAGGCGGCGGCCTCAGAGGCGCGAGTTCCTCTCCGCGCCCACCCCTTGCGCCCGCCTCATTTACATGCATACATTACGAAGGGGCGAAATTCCCCGCCTCGGGGCTGCTCCGCGTGGTGGAGTTGGTTTCCCCACCCCAGAGGAGCAGAGCAAGAGAGGTCGCCTTCGGGGCGGGGGGGGGGGGCTACTTTGTATCTGCCTTTGGACACAAGTTAGCTCCCGCTCGCTCTTTCTCTCTCCCCACAAGTTAACTTTGTTTGCCTCTCTCTTTCTCTCCGCGCGCGCGCGCTTGCGCTTCTGAGAGCGAGTTTTGCCCAGTGGCTCCGAGCTGAAGAGACCGCGAAGGGCGGAGGGAGCTGGGCTTTGCGCGCGACGGAAGGGTTCTCCCCCCCCCTTATGGAAACGGGGTTTGAGGGAATAAAGGGGTGGGGAGGAGACTTCGGTTTTCGCGCGGGGGAAGGGGGCGTCGGCGGGCGCTCGCCTCAGATTGGAGAAACGCTACCAAAGGGTTGTGAGCGGGGGGGTGTGTGTGTTAAAAACATCCCTCCCTCCGTGGGTGGAGGAAAGGGGGCTGGGAGGCAGGATGTGGCCCCGGCGGAGAGTTTTAGGTGGCCCAACCCCTTCCCTTTCCCAATGAGGTGGAAGCATTGGCGGGTTTCTGCAACCGCGCCC
Source organism: Podarcis bocagei (assembly GCF_964188305.1). Classification (NCBI taxonomy): domain Eukaryota; kingdom Metazoa; phylum Chordata; class Lepidosauria; order Squamata; family Lacertidae; genus Podarcis; species Podarcis bocagei. Next base: position 55,939,498 of record NC_138137.1, read on the forward strand.
CGCCCCCTTCCGCCGTCCGTGCCCCCCTCCCTTCGTACGCAGCCCCAAAAGTGCCTCCGGACTCCGAACGCGCTTCTTTTTCGGGTCGCTTCCCTCTCGCGCGCTGCTCACTTGGTTTTGTTCTCTCCTAGGCGCCCGACTCGCCCGCCTCCCTCCCACGGCACACCAGCCGGTGTCTCACGGCACACTAGTGTGCCGCGGAACACCGGTTGGGAAACACTGCCCTATTTGGTAAACCCAGATTTACTGGGGGCAGGGGGCGGGGATTGAGTCTGCTGTTGTTTGAGGGTAGCGCCTTGTGGACTACACAGATTAAATGGAAATGCAAACAGCTACAAAGAAACAGTAAATTTTAGTGTGGACAAGCCCAGTGGCACATTGCAGAATACACTTGCAATACCCTCACCCCACCAGTCTTGAAGGCCCTGAGAATATCTTTGACTGTGAAATTGTACATTCTTTATAATATAATAATAATTATAATATTGCATTCATTCAGTCTGGATTATCCCTTAATCAATGACATGGTGCATAATGCACCTGCAAAAAAACCATCAGTCCAGATTGGCACTCAGCCATTGCCAGTGCTGAAGCAACAGCCCTCATCTTTCTGTCCTGGGAAACTGGACCGTTGGAACTGCAGTTCTCTGGACTTGTACTACTGGGCTGGGAATCTCTAGGAACAAGTTTTCAGTTCATTCATAAAGTCATAGCAACCTGTTTTAAATTTGTAGTGCTGATCTATCCTGATGCTTCTCGGCGGTAAATTTTAACTCCTGATGCTTCTCTGTTGTAAATTCATTCTCCTAAAGAGGACTGCAATATCAACAAGCAATATTCATTTTTAACAAGTTAGTTTTTTTGTTAAACTCTTAGAAATGGTATTAGCAAATGTTAACAAACACATGAATGGAGTGGTTGTTGTGGCAATGGTTTTATTTATTCTATTGCACAGTGTTGAAGCAAGGATCAGGCTTCAGTTAGAAAACATTGTATCCCACAATCTTAAGCACCCACCCATGAAAATCCCATTAAAACTAAAAGGGTAGTATTGATTTTACATATTGTTGGTTGTTTTATAACTGCTGGGTGTGACCTTGGGGTTCCTTTAGTGAAGAGAAAGGAAGGTGGAAATATTTTAATTAATAAATAAAGGCTGCTAAACACAGGCAAGAAGATAGTCTTTACAAACTGGTACCAGCTGCATCAATGTTTATTCTGATTTTTAAGTTACAGATAGGTAGCCGTGTTGGTCTGCCATAGTCAAAATAAAAAAATTCCTTCTAGTAGCACCTTAAAGACCAACTAAGTTAGTTCTTGGTATGAGCTTTCTTCAGAAGAAGTGTGCATGCACACGAAAGCTCATACCAAGAACTAACTTAGTTGGTCTTTAAGGTGCTACTAGAAGGAATTTTTTTATTCTGATTTTTAATTCTGTGTCCCTGGCCCCATTTGAATAGGGGGTGCTATCCCTTAACAGCCCAACCTTTGTTGCTAAGGCTGACAGCTTTGGAGATGCCACAACTTTGTAAGGTGTTTAGCTAGCCAAACCTTCTGCTTCTTATGAGGCCATTATCTTTGCGTGGGATCTTGGACTATTAAGTTTGAGTTGCCATAAATCTCCAAAAGAAGAACAATTTGCTGAGGGCATTGTTCCATGCTGGGCAAAATGTATACTGAGCTTCTTCATGCAATTGGCATTGAAATGATGATGCATTCAAGATAAATGGTGCTTGAGAAAGTTTGCTTGAGAAAGTTCTGGGGAATTATTTGGGCTTCAGGCAATATCTTTTATACATTTTCTCCTTCAGGAGTTTTATCTCGATTTATGCAAATATCAATAGTCATGCAACAGCATGAGATTGTTTGTGTCATGTACTACAAGAAAATATTTTATTGCACTATGCAGTGAATGTAGAGTTGAGGGACACCCCCGCCCCCTCGCTGCTATATTTACAGTGCAGCAGAGCGAATAGGACTCCGACCCCCTGCAGTGATTCTGTATTTTCCATATTATCTACTCAACTGCAGGCAGGAAGAAGATGTGTGATGCTCTTTTACATGTAGATTGAATTTAGCACCTATTTTCAAAACGTTTGAGATTAACCATTTCCCTATCACTTTTGTTTAGAATGATGTTATTTTTGCAGCCTCTGCTTCATTTTGCTGCAGGCCTGAATCCAGGGCTGAGCATCCAGTTGCACATTCCATCTGAAGGCCAAAGGTTTGCTTATTTATTTATTTAGGTGATTTATAGACCACCCTTTGCACAAGCCACAGGGCAGTTTGCAACTAAATTCAACAAAAGAAAAAGAATAAACAAAAATCCATAAAAGACATAACTTTTAAAAGCAACAGCACAGCAACTCATAACAAATAACTATAAATTTATCAATATCAGCAGCAACCACAAATCCATTTGTATGATCAGCATTCTCACCCTCCAAAAGCCTGCCAAAAATGGTGCATCTTAGCAAGGCACCTAAAGCTATAAAGAGATGAGGCCAAATGCACCTCAGTAGGGAAGGAGTTCCACTTGCAAGGAGATGCCAGTGAAAATGTCCTGGTACTAACCTGTGATATGGCCTTCTCAGTAGTGGCCCCACACTTTCAAATATAATAAGAGACTGCTGGATCATCTACTCCAGCTTTCTGTTTTCACAGGGTCAGACCAGATTTTCATGGGAAGCCCGCAAATGGGACATGGGTTCAATGGCACCCTCCCCACCTGCAATTCCCAGTGATTGGCAGATTGCCTTAAACAGTGGTGAGAGAACATGGCCATGGTGGCTAGTAGCCATTGATAACCTTATCCTCCATAAATGAACTCACCTATCTCTCTTCTTCTGTTTCCTTTAGCTCTTGTTTCATGCTCAACTGCTGTGAAATTTAAGATTTATCAATTGATATTTGTGTATACTGTATTCATATGTTCCCCAACCCCCTCTACTTTCTTTGTTCTCTCCCCCATTGTTAAAATTTGCATTGCAAACTCATAGGAACATTGAGAAGTGTCATAGCTCAGTTGTAAAGGTAAAGGTAAAGGGACCCCTGACCATTAGGTCCAGTCGTGGTCGACTCTGGGGTTGCGGCGCTCATCTCGCTATATTGGCCGAGGGAGCTGGCATACAGCTGCCGGGTCATGTGGCCAGCATGACTAAGTCGCTTCTGGCGAACCAGAGCAGCGCACGGAAACGCCGTTTACCTTCCCGCCAGAGCGGTACCTATTTATCTACTTGCACTTTGATGTGCTTTTGAACTGCTAGGTTGGCAGGAGCAGGGACCGAGCAACGGGAGCTCACCCCGTCAAAGGGATTCCAACTGCCAACCTTCTGACTGGCAAGTCCTAGGCTCTGTGGTTTAATCCACAGAGCCACCCGTGTCCCAGATGTACAGTTGTACAGTACCTGCTCAGTTGTATAGTACCTGCTTTGCCTGCAGATAATCCCAGGTTCAATCCTCAGCAGCTCCAGCTAGGACTGGGAGTGATTCCAGTCTGAAATTGCAGGAGCTGCTTTCAGTCAGTGTAGAAAGTACTGGACTATATGGGCCAATGGGTCTGACTCAATATAAGGCAACATCCAATACTGCTATATTTCGTATTCTTTGGGACAGGCTCCTCTTTCTTTTCTCATGCTACTCAATAAGTAACATATACATTTGTGGTACTGTATATAGAGTTGTATTTATATCAGTAATTTATTTCAGCCATTTTCAGCTTGAGGGCTGTGTACCCTCGTGGACAGCCTTCAAAGCACTGTATGGCAGTGTTGGGCAAGGCCAGAAGGAAAGTGGGTGGAGCACCTTACGTTTGTATACAGCAGGCTACATTTCAGTCATGCAAGTAGCAGTTTTCTACAACCCTCCTCACATCTCTCCATTCAGAAAAGTGTGAGGCATTGTCTCAGTTCAATGACATATTGCAGCTAGACAAAAATACTGAAAGATATTGTGGAACATGGCTGTGTAGGGGCATGGCATGAGGAAAGTCCCACGGGCCAGGTACAGAAGCTGGACCTCTAGGGCCAGAGGTTCCACACACTTGTTTTAGATAAAACATTTAAAGAGACAAAGGTGCATGCATGCACACACATACCTGTGGTCAAATCTAGTTTGGCTCTAAGTCAGAGCTTTCCAAACTGTGTGTCACGACATGTTAGTGTGTTGTCTGCAGTGTGTAGGTGTGTTGCCGCTTGCATGAATGCTTTTCGTGTCCCTCCCGGGACTGGAAAGGGGTTTGTTTAACCTCCGGTTTGCAACGCTACTGTGTTGCAAAATGATACAGGTCTAAAAAGTGTGCCACCAACATGAAAAGTTTGGAAAGCTCTGCTCTAAGTGGTTAAGGCACAAAAGCTGATTTGGAAGTACAAAAGATGAGGGAGCAGGAAAGCAAACTTGATCTTGCTGCAGCAAAAAATCTGAGATCAGAACACTAATGTTTTGCATGTCTCATGTGGAATGTGGGAGCGTTAAGGGATTTTCATCTTGCAGTCTTGGAAGAACGACTGTTCCATGCCACATAAGCCCAAATGCTGCCTGGGGCATCATACATTTTGGGGTGGGGTGCGGAGCAAAAGAAACCCAGGACTCCTCTCTCCAGTTGCCCAAGGCGGTGTTAGAATTATATTGTCTTGTGTTCAGGAAGTTTTCAGTTACTGACTTGGCAAAATTCTTGGCACTAGTAAATATTCCTCAGGTCTGACCACTTTTAGAATATCTGGAGTCATGATTCAGAGAAGAACATGCCTAAATTAAGCAGCGAGCTGGGAGGTAGACAAGGGCATGCTTTTAAAAAGATTACTTGCTGTCTGCATGAAACAAGGCAGAAATTATACCCGACAGTCATCAGACCTTATTCTCACCTCACCAGCCTTGTAGCATCTGGCCCTATCACTGGCAGGCAAGAAACCTCCTAAGCTGCTTCCCAGGATCTATAAAAGATACTGGCTGATATTCTAATGTTCCCTATTTATTAAGGAAAGTCCAATCTTAGAGATAATATTTCCTGTCCCCACTGCCTCTCATGCCACTTATTCAGGGATAGGGAACATGTGGCTCTCCAGTTGTTGTTGGACCTCCAACTGTTCTCTCAACTGTTCCAGTCAGCATGGCCTGATAAGGTAGTCTATGTGTGGGCACCTCAAGCCCTGATGTGGCTCTCCAAGCTTCTCCATCTGGCCCTCAGGAACTCTCTCTAGCCTGCACTCCTCACCAACCCTTCTTTGCACCCTACCTGAGTGTTTCTACTTGGCTGGAGTGTGTCCTTGAACTCTGATCATGCTGCTTGTTTGTCTGGATCAGAGGATAGACAGGGATGTCTGAGAAAGTGAAAAAACCTAGCCTACAAAGGCAAAATTTACATTTGTTGCTGCACCCACTTTTGTCTCAGGCCCCACTCAACAGTGGCATGTGGTCCCTGGAAAGTTGTCCGTAAGGGAATGTGGCCCTTGGGCTAAAAAAGGCTTCTCATGGTACCTCTCTGTTCTTTCCTCAGGTGACACCACTCACCTGCCTTTCTTTGTACCCTTCTTGCGTCTTTTTTATGTTGAGGGATTGAATCTAGTACCTTCTACATGCAAAGCAGATGCTCTACCACTGAGCTACGGTGCTTCTGTAGTGTGTATGCATGATGTATACATACACGTACAGATTGGTTGCAAGAGCATGGGAGTGACAACTGAACTGGGATTTTAATTCAGCCTCCCCTAGTTCTGCTTCCCACCCACATTGCCTGCCCCCCATTTCAGGTAACAAATCCACCTTGTTCATGGTTGCTTAAGTACCAACTCCCATCCGGCAGACAAGCATAGCTTGAAGGCTTCAAGTACTTGTGCAGCTAGCAAGGAATGTTTCTTATCTGCATCTCTGCGTTTCCCAGCTTCCTTGTGCCACACCCTGGCTAAGGGAGGTAGATGGATTGTCACTGGTAAACTGCATTTAAGTAAAAGCGTTATCAGCCTGGCCATGCGATAAATTCCGTATCTGCAGATCAAGTGGATTTGTACCATGTTGGTCAAACAGAAGCTGCAACAGTTATAAGTGTCAATCTCAATAATGCACTCTATGGAATGTGCCTTATCTGATTCACCATCTGTATTCCCCCTGCCCCTTGCTATACACACACTTTTTTTCTTGAAGCAGATAGTGAGTCCAGGGCCCCTCCAGGCTGGTGTTTTTGTGTGGGGTTATGTATATTCTGCAACATGTATGGTAATTGATGCAATAATAGTGCTTGATGGTGAATTTATACTGGACCATTCACACATCATTCTGCTTTATTAGTTCTTTGGTGCTTTCCCAATTATTACCTAATTATTGCTGTATGGGAGGGGCACTCTTTTGCTATGGTGCAACAAAAGTGGGACTAAACAACATAACCCCGAAACATTTGTGGTCTAAAAAGTTACAGGACTTCAGCGAGAAGTTACATGACACGCACCAATTTGAAGCAGAACAGTATGCCCGTCCACCCCAAACCTTTTGCAGGCACAAACAGTACTGGAAGCAGGATTACTTATAACTATTCCAGTACCATCATGAGCACAAATAATCTAGGGTTGCCATAAAGTGGAAAAAAAGTTCAAAAAGTGAAAATCTGGACAGAAAAATTGTTGAGCTTTTATCGACAAAGTTGTTGAGCTTTTTAATTGCAAAGAAATTGGATGTTTTTGAGCTATTTCTGAGGAAAATCAGCAAAAACTACACTGCCAACATATGTCTAGATTTTCCTGGACATTTCACCGATTTCTGTCTGGGCCTTTCAGATATGTCCGTATGTCTGGGAAATTCAGAATGTATGGCAATCCTAAAATAATCATGTTGAACAATAAAGAGGACATATGGAGGGGCCTGCAAAAGGAACTTTTGGATCTGCAGAGACTGCTGTAAGGTGGGATAGAAGTAGGGGAACACATTCTGTAGCCATGCCTGCTAAAGGAGGGTGGCTAATACTTTAATCCTTGCCCTTTCCGTTCACCTTCTCCACACCATGCATACATAAATAAACTTTGGTCATACCTCTCTCCTCCATCACTGTATTTCATCCCTAAACTAAGAGGAAAACAGTTTAGCATTTCCTCACTATTAAAATAAGCCCCAGTTTTTAAACATACCTGCCCAGAAAATGGATGGTAGTAGAGGTGAGCCGAAAGTGATCTAGACAGGAAAACCTTTGCTGTGTGGTGAGCAAAGCTTCTGTGGAATGCAGCAAGCCTGTCCTTTGTATGACTGAGTTGAGTCTCACCCTTTGCCTTAATCTTAGAGTCCACATTTTCAGGCTTTTTGCAAAGCAAATTTATTTTTCCAGAGCACGGTGTGAGCTATGCAGCAGCCATGTACTGACTCACTGTGGAGATGTTTTCTGTTGAAGTGATGTATTGCAAAGAGTCACCAGACTTGCAGATCCATCAGCAAATTGTTTACAACAAAATGATTTGGGTGGAAGGCAGCTTATTTGTTTTATTTGTTATTACATTTATATTCCATCCTTCTTCCCAAAGGAGCTTGGGGTGGATAACTGTACAGTGGTACCTCGCAAGACGAATGCCTCGCAAGACAAAAAACTCGCTAGACGAAAGGTTTTTTCGTCCGCGATTTGCCTCGCAAGACGAATTTCCCTATGGGCTTGCTTCGCAAGACGAAAACGTCTTGCGACTTTGTTAAGCCGTTTAAAACCGTGCTTCGCAAGACGGAAAATTTGCTAGACGGCAAAAATTGCGGAACGAATTAATTTCGTCTTGCGGGGCACCACTGTACAGCTGCCTTGTGCTTAGCTAGGCAGGCATAGCTCAGCTTTTGGGCAAAAGGGATATGTATCCAGGTCACAAGTAACTTCAGGGAGCATGATTTAGGGCTGCCAGGCTATGACCTAGTGAAGATCTTCGACCATTAAAAATGGCCCACCTCCTCATTTTCTCCTCATCGCTATTGCAGAGGAAGAGAGATGATAAAAGAGACAGCTGATCTCAGTTCCTTCCAGGTGAATGCTGCACCCGTGCAGAGGTAGCCAGTGGCCTGCACAACCATAAACCTCATACATTGCATGGTCTATTGAATGTTGCTGGACAGGCAATGGGTTCTGATGGAAAGAACTGCACTTTGGTGTCTCCTTCGTTGTTTGACTAGCTCAGCTGGTCAGAGCATGGTGTACATAGTGCTGTTGATTTGAGACATCCTAGCCACATAGCTTCTTTACATATGAGGTACCATAGCTCAGCAGTAGAACAGATCCGTTGTGTGCACAAGACCCCAGATTCAAACCCTAGCATCCCAAGTTAAAAGGAGCTTAGGTCAAAGGTCAGTCTCAGTAAAACTTATAGATGGTTTTAAAATAGGACCAGATTAAATTCATGGCACACTGGTCAATGAATTTTGCTATTTGGGCTACATACAACTTCTGTGTTTAGAGTAGTAGATAGGTAGCCGTGTTGGTCTGCCATAGTCAAAATAAAAAAATTCCTTCCAGTAGCACCTTAAAGACCAACTAAGTTAGTTCTTGGTATGAGCTTTCGTGTGCATGCACACTTCTTCAGATACCGTATCTGAAGAAGTGTGCATGCACACGAAAGCTCATACCAAGAACTAACTTAGTTGGTCTTTAAGGTGCTACTGGAAGGAATTTTTTTATTCTGTGTTTAGAGGTAGTTTAGAG